>NW_017259383.1:1200183-1221408 GCF_001594045.1 Atta colombica
CTTTAGCTTTGACCGATATAGATATTTCTAGTCCGTATTAATTGTGTTGTCACATGAACAATCTAAAATATGATTCTTATTGTAAATATTAACGATATTACTATTATCCCCTTGTTATTTTTGTTCCTGGTCTCCCTTATAAAATGTTTATATATTCCAGTTGACATTTTTTTAATTTCGACTTACTTCTTTCAGAAAATTATGATTAAGACAGATTAAGTTCACAATGTTCTCAAATACTAATAAATTGAAAAATACTCAATAATGTACAATAATTATTGTTAATAATAGTGATGGAATATAAAACATCCTATATAGGTGATTGTTCTTGTAAAAAAAAATCATGTAACTATTCCCAGGTTAAGTAAAGTTCCCGAGGATTTTAAATTCTAAAGAGTTAACGCAGATTTCGTTCAAGATACAAAACGTTGTTAAGATTATCAAGATTTATAAAATTCTAAAAGATATTTTACAGAGTCTTCGTGTCCAATGAGGCATAAACGAAGAAGCAGAATCAACTATTAAGGTGTCGTTTAAAGTTTTTACATCACCTGAGAAATGATGTACTTTAATTTATATTATCGTGGATAAGATAAGGCAATTTTTAGAAGGAGAAATCGTTTCTCTTTGAAGCGTCGTCACGTTAGTGCAACCGCACGTCCTGTCTGAAGGTTAATCTTGGCGATAAACATAAACGTCACGATTGAAATGTTGGGAAGGAAGTCTTCGGTGACGCTCGAGGCACATGCTTTTCGTTCGGTGTGAAATCACATCATGAAAACGGATAGCTATAACCTGATAAAAGCGATGATAGGAGAAACGAAATTACTTCTATAAGTTTCATTAAAATTAATATCCTCGCGCTAATTAAAAAAGAGATAGATAAATTTAAAGTGAGCTAACTAATTATAAAATCTTGAAGAAAATAAAAAAACCGATAAAGTTATTCAGTCTAGTCTTCATTATCGACTTCCGTTACTCTGTAAATTGTTAATATCGCTGTATTGTCCTCGGAGCGTCGAAGATTCATCGCACATGTCTCCGTTTCTTTATTTCTTTGGAAACTTCTTGATTTTTTCATCTTCTGATGTTATGGGAGCACGTTCGCTGAGGTGCAAGTTAAATGTTATAGGTCACCCCGTGAAAACAGAACATTCTTTCTCTAACTGTTTCGGAGCTAAGAGCACCTTCTTCTCTCTGTCGCGTCGCTATTAATCTTGCCCCGAGTACCAGACAAATCGACTACTCCAACCCAGTTTTGTCTTCCGAAAGAGCGTATTATGGAAGGATCCTATAGGGTTCCACGATATTAAACGCGCTTCACGTGCATTATAAATTTGCACTCTCAATTTAGCCGCGTGACAAGATACGCAAAATACTGTCCTGACACCATTAATATTATCATACTGAGAGAGTCAATAAAAAATAAACTGCATGTGCAAACTGCGTATCTCTCGTATTTTTAAAGAATCAGTATTCACCAGAGTCAATCTGTCCGTATTGTTTCCACGCTCTTTGCGCTCGACTATAAATTGTGCCGGTAGTATCTATATGATAAAATCGGATTGAAATTTCCAGACGTGTTATCAATACATATAAAACGCATTGTATATTATACGTGAAGTAATACTTGCTTCCGTTTCAATAAAGAATTGAATAAAATTTTTGGTAATAACAGTAGCGTTTTATGAGCATTATTGACAGAGTTGAGATATTGCGATCTCTGAATGCGATATACTTATATTGTCGTTATTGTAAAATTTCGTCAAACTACATAATCAATTTACTTAAAAAATACGTAATCTACGTATTAATATATGTATAGATTGTATGTGAAAAAATTGTTGAAAACTTCATTGCACATTCCGGAGATTTGTACAAAGTTACCTAAGTAAAAAAATATCTGGGAAAAACTGGTCACTGACTAAGAATTGATCAATTTTTATTGTTTTGAATTTACTCGATGGAGTAATTATTTAGTAATTGGTCAAGAAATTTTAGTTAATAAAACTGGTCAACAGTTAATTACAAACTAATCAGGTCAATAAAAAAGGAAATAAAATAACTTGAAATTATGGAATTTAATAATAATAAATATTTAAAAAATAAAAAAAGATTAAAATAAATAAAAATAAAATTATTTCAAAAAATCAAAAGATAATTCGATACATGTTTTCTTCATTTAATTAAAATATTATTTTCGAATATATGACATATAACGGGAATGTTAATAATAATTTAATTGTTATAAAATATTGTTACTAACAACAATATAATAAATCGATAACAATAATTCAATTTACTGTTGTAAAAGCAATTATAAAAATAAATAGTTCTGTTAGCTTTCGTGTTACAATAAATTTTATTTCTGGTCATTAGAACTGTCTAGAAACTGTCTAGAAACTGTCTAGAAACTGGTGAATAACTGGCTAAATTTATTGCTCAGTTACTACTCAAACAAGCGTCGTTCAAACTGATCAAATACTGGTAACTAAAATTCCTGGTCAGTAATAGCTAATTTCTGGTTGGTTTCTATCTTGAATGCACGATTTAGGGAATATGCGAATAAACAACAATTTTCTTTTAAGGCTGTAGCACACAAAAAATTTAAACAGTAAGGAAATCAACATGTTGGATTTGCTATTGCTCACATTATGGCTTTACATGTTTGATTGTGATTGATCAATTCCCCATCTAGCACAGACGTCCAAGGGACGTTTTGAAGAACATCCTGAGAATGTCCCATGTTCTAAGAACGTTCACACGAACATCTGGAATAAATGTGTATGGGCGTTTACAACGTTTTAATATATTTTTGTGTACTACATGACTTTTACAATCATAATCGAAAAAAAGATTTAAGAATGTATAAAGCGCGTGGATATAGAGACTCATCAAGATGCGTCAGCCATGCTGTGCTGCTGCATGATATATAGAAACGCGTAATACTACTATTTCATCGTGCTCTTCGGCAAGGTACAATAATGAGATTAAAACTCGAGTATGAGCGCGAAAGTTCGGATGACATGCTTTCGAGTAACCGGCGTAACCATTATGCCATGGATGGTATTCGGTTGTTTTACTGTATAGAAGTTCTCGACGAGAGAACTCGAGCTAGGCGATGTAAGAGGATTTACATGCGATGTTATTTTCGCGCTAAGCAGCCTGAGGCTCTTACGTTTTCTTCGAAGCGCGAGAATGTTTTAATAACGTTGCTATTCAAGGAAGGAGCCGCATTATATAAATTATACATAGAATTTTATACATAGAATAAAAATCTGGCACAAAAATAGGATTCAGTACGCACTCGCAGATCTGATTCAGAACCATATCTGTTTAAATTATACCGATTTTGAAAACTTGCACAAAATTTTCACGAACAAGTAAAAGTTGAACATTTCTTACGGTTTATTCGCTTTCAACTTCGAACTTTTGGGAAGTAAATACGCGCGAGATTTTCCGTGCCATGGGAATAAAATTTACAGTTTCGCGAGCTTTGAACTGAAAGTGAATAATTCTTTTTAGCAAATTTTAGAAAACTATTCGGTGTGTTGGTGCGTTTTTTCGAAAAGTATTTAATTTGTCCCTTTGAGCTGCTGCCAAATGTAACGCCGTGCCAGCAAAACGCTGCATTGCTCTGTAGAATAAAATATTATAATAAATTTCTGGAAATGTCATGCAACGTGTTTAGCATCAAGATGTTAATGTAACTCGTTAATCGTTCGCAGCTACAGTTCCTATACATCGAGATATTTATCTACGTACAATAATTATAAAAGCAATAGCTCGTGTTGCTCTTGGTTTATTCATGCAGAAAGATTTGCATATCAACGATAACGCAATGTATTTAGTAACTGATATTCTCATGATATTGACTTTAACATTATACGATTTCTGATTATAATAATTAAAGTAACTGGCTTTTCCAACCTTAGCGAGCACACAAGAGATTGTATAATTTTCCAAGTCAAAAATAATTTTTATTCAAAAAATATAGACACAAAGATCACATCATTTTTCAAAGTTTCTGGTAGAAATGAGTCCAATTTTCTTAGACATCCAATTACTATCTAGTATTACTGTATTCTTATTAACAATATTTAGTTGTAACAATATTTTGCATAGGAAATGAACAAGAACTTATTAGAATTTCAGTATCTAACTGAAACAGTTTTCTTAGTAAACAAAAGTAATTTGCGTAGACACCTGTCTAATTATTGTATTAATATAGATTATTATTAGTAAAGTACTGCGTAATCCATTTATTGTTCCATTTTTTTTCAATAAATGAATTCAGATTTTGCATATTTTTCATGCACAGAAATTGCAGAACGTTACATCTATAGATTGGGATCCTAAGTAGTTTCACTTTTCAATTACTAGACTATATAGTACATGAATATTCAAAAAGTTAATATAACTGTTAATATAATGTAGGTACTAGAAAAGTTAATCCAACTATTCAATAACTACTAAAAAAAATGCATAAAGTTTCTATGCAAAAGATTCTTCGAAGAATGACTGTCTTTAGTATTTTCCTGATAAATTTCCGGATAAAAAAGTATAAGCATATCTAACATTTTCCAACTCAATATTAAAATAAAGAAATCCACATGATCCTTGTTCGAAACTGCACTTGTAAAGATTTCAACTTTGTTGTAAATCTTCGAAAGAAACTCGATCCTTGTTTCTATATAACTCGTTTCACAGCGGATCCAAATAGGTAAGATCTAGATAGATGATGTCTTCTACATCCAACTGAAGCTATTGGGAGAGAGCACCCCGTACCCGCGACAGGTCGCGGTCTCGCGTGTTGCCGTCGATCTGCGCCCCACGTCGGATTCTCCACCCGCACCCTCTCGCTTAGGGTGCGTTCAGTCAGCTTCGAGCCGCGAGTGGGGTAAGTTGCGTCGCGCGCCGGCTCGCTGGCCCTTCGCAGAGCGAAGCACTCAACGCCGCCCCGCGCACATCTCTCATTCTCGTCCGCCGATAACGAGAAGTACAACCCCCGACGATCGGCGCATCGTCGCGCGCCGATTCAACCGGCGTGGCGCGGCGCGTTCGCGTAAAAAGGCTTGCGAGAATCGAGAACGTGGGTGAATGCATCGTGAAGCGCATTTCGCAAGCTTTTCTCTGACTTGGTTTGCACGTTGGTTTTAATTCTTCTCTTTCACGGAAGGACTCGCCCCGAACTTAATGACGGCGGCAGAAGGAAACGGCATCAGTGGTAGAGTCGTGCATCGCATGTGAATGCGAGCGGATAGTTTCATCATGCTTGAGGTGAGTTCTCGTGTTCCTTCATTCGATCTAGCTAGCGGCGTGACTATGACTGCGCAATTTCTTATATAACATAATCGCGAAAGACTCCTTAGGATGGAAAAAGCTCTTGTTGGGTTTTGCAATCATGATTGAATGTCGCTTTTCGACAGGTTGATATATTCATTGTATTTTCACGTTCTATTCTCTCTTCTTTCAGTTGTGGATATTCTTTGAACGATCAATTTTGAATTAATTTTTTTCATGATGAAAGTATTAATGCAAATCAACAACACATTTCCAGGGTTTTAAAACAATAAGACTTCCGATTAAGTCCAAATAAATGATAAAACCTGTGTTTAATTCTCAGGGCCTTTTAACAGTATTTTATTTCTTATAATTCAACTTAATTTTTAATTTATGATTTTTAAAGTCTTATACTCGATTACAATGCATTATACCAATGTAAATGATAAAAATCATAAGAAGAAAAACATTTAATGCTTTTTCGAAATAAGTGTCAGTATTTCGAAGGTAGTAGTTGCCAAATTTTAAGCGAAAAACGTAGAAGAATTTTAAGAAGTTCATTCAAGAGAGTTCAGAATCTGCATTTTCTTACATCTTTTTTCAACAATTAGTTTATGTAAACTAACGTTAACCCTGTTTCGCGACGTAATTTTGTTTCGCTTGAATCAAAGGTCGGTTTCTCACTTCGCGATAAATGAGGAAATTTGGCGTGGCCAATAAGTGATTGTCGATTCTGAATGTTTGAATACAGACGCATGATCGAATGGAGAAATCGAATGGACTGTCGAATGTGAATTGCAGTGTCGAAGTACGACAGCATGAGCAAATCTCTTAAGTGGGTCAACAAGTTGAACATTCTGTAGGCAGAATGTGGCTCGATTTTGTATTCGGTGGCACGTTGTGATACGATAATAAGAGTCGAAAACGTGAATAGCAATCGTTCGTTTCATCGTCGAGAGCCTTTAGAAATTTATGATTGGAATGAATAACTGGATTAATACGTTTTAAATTGCGGAGCGAAAATTAATGGATGAATGTTGCATGTAAAAAGATAAGATAATTTATCGTATGCAGATATTCAAACATTATTTTCTAAAAAGTGTTTAACGTACATTGAAAAAAATTTCTCGTTGGAAATGAACAAATCAGAATTTTTAAATTAAATTTATTAGAATTTTAGTTGAGATAATCAGAATTCTAATTAATGCAATATTTCTGGTAAAATCTATTAGAATTCTTATTTTTATTAGAATAATTATTGATCAGAATTCTAGTTATCTCAACTATAATTCTAGTAGAGAGTTAACAGAAAATTGTGAATCGTCCATTTTCCGTCATAATTATCATTTAATCTAACCAGATCGTTTTTTCTCAAGATAGAGAATTTAGCTATAATGATTACATAGCAGCGATGACATTCTAAAACATACAATTTTATTCATTCCGTCATAAGAAAAGAAACTCGAGCTTTTCTTAGTCATCATCCTCGTCGTCTTTTCCGACTTGTTGACGTGAAGAAAAACAGACATAAACCGAGATTCTGTGCATTAGTATTCAGCTCTTCTGACACGTTCATAATGCCGCAAATGCACGACCGTAAGCCATGACGAATTACACTAAAAGCTACCAACGATAATAAGCCTTTTACGTTCACTGATATTTATATTTTTACTGCTTTTTTAAAGGTTTTAAAGGCAGTTGCTTTTCGTTCTCTCTCGAGAATCTCCTGTGATATTAACTTCCTTCTCCATTTTCTCGTACATTATGCGCATGGCACACTGCATGTAGAAAAACGAACATTTGCGCTCACAAATATTCCTTCTGTCAAAGTTTCGGATCATAAATTCTCGGCGATAGTATGTACGCGTTTTAATATTTACGAATGGCACTCACTCGCATACCATATAACTGTGGCCTTTATGTATTATTCGACGCCCCAAGATTTACCATGAAGTCGAGCGGATGGTAGAGCAATCCGAGTTGTTTGCGCACACGCTGACTAGAGTTTGGACTAACAACAATAAGACGAAGTAAAAAGAAAAAACGAGAGAAAAGAAAGAGAGAAAAGCAAATAAAAGAGAAAGAGAAAAAAAGTGCAAAAAATACAATAAAAGTTCTTTTTTAGAGCTTTTGAGGTCTTCAAAAGCAAGTTAACACAATGGAACTTAATTATATATTCGTAACCTTGTAAACGGATTTAATTACAAGATATCGACATTAATATAATTGAGAGTTTCGTTAATATAAAAGCGATGTTAAAAACGAATCGATCAATTTCGCGCTCTATTTTTGCCACGATCGATCATGGGTGCCGTCGAACGTGCCATTAAAATGACGAGCATCAATGTTGCGTTCACCCATTGTCTCTTCTTTCTATTTTTTTTTCACTTGTCGTTACTGTGCTAGACATTCCGAAAGATTTCGTTATATACGTGACAGAGATGCGTCGCTTTCGGATCCCTGAGATTTGCCTGCACAATATGTTTGCATAATGCACAAGTTTACATTTCTCGGTAACCCGTAAAGCGCCTTTACGGTCCCAGGAGATGGTTATTGCGCGGGAGAAGGATAACTTTTCAACTGGACTTTATTACATTCACGGGTGCATCCCGCATCGCACCCGTATGTCTCTCCTTGCGCTAAGTTCTATTTTCGTTGCGCCATATCGATCCCGCTTACGTTGTTTGAAGTCGTAAGACCGCGTCGTTGGCCATGCCGGATCTCTTTTGCCAATAGCGGAATTAAGCGAGGGCATTTGTCGCGTATCAGCGAGAAAAGAAAAAGAAAAAGAGAAAAGAGAGAGAAGAGTGACGCTAATACCCGAGGGGATAAAAGCGGACATACGTGTAAATCAACTCGAGCTCGTATTTTAAGCGAACTCTCGTTTTGCGGTGCGCAAGACGCACGCAAATAAATCGCCGTATGTCGTATATAAATGTCGTATGTCGAAAGAGCAGGATACGAGTATTTACGATTTATCGATGTGTGTTCAATCTTTTCAAATATGAATATTCAGTGTGTCAATTCTAAATGAAGGATATATCTCTTTCATATGTTTGTGTATTTAAGGATATGTGTTGCTTTTCATATTCCTTTATATTGTGTTGCAATAATCGAGCTCGAATTTTTTTTTATTGCGTTCGAAACATTGTTCATTCGTCATTCAAAACATTTTCGTCGCGGTTGTTGCAAGTTGTTAAATCCGCCGTTACATATTTTTCCTTTTTGTTTCACGATATTATCAATCCGGAGTGAAAACTTTTCGTAACAACATTGCAATTTTCTGCGAAATTGTGAAAATAGTAAAAATTAATAAAAACAACCATAGAGTCATTCTTTCTCCTTCTCCTTTTTATATTGCAGCAAAGCTGTTCTGTTTTAAAATGTGAACGTGGTTCTAAATATGCCGCAGTCACCTGACGTAGAAATCAAATTTAAAAATTCTCAATGTGCCGTCCCGTCCGCTGAATCAACTCACAGTGGTCGAGCTTGATAATTAAACCGACATGGTTGTATTAATATCATAATAAATGACTCTAGGCACAATCTTCATTATATCTTTTTTTAATCATTTACGCATAATGCCCTAATTAACGAGTAGCTGGTATATATCAGAATTTCTGTATAATTGATGAAGCTTTTTAATAAATAAGCTCACAAAAGTGGCACTTTTTAATTAACTGTTGAGGCAATATCTGTGAATTTTTACTCTTAAATTTTAAATCTTTAAAGAACTTTAAAACATTTTATGTTAATCTCTGTAATTGTCAACCATCGATTTCCTCTTCAGAACAAATTTAATTATAATTTCATTCAGAATTTCTCAAAATATAATGCGTAATTGCATGAAAGAGAGGCTCGATAAATTATATAGAATTATATATATAATAGAATATATGGAATAACAACATTTTCCGGAGAACTTCACGAGTGTCGAGAATATCCAACGGTTGAGAATATTTGCACTCGAATTTCTCTTATAGCAATTTTATCGACATCTAGTGTTTTGCGCATTTCTAGAGATTCTATTGTATGTACATTAAATCTGGATAAATGGGAAACGTGCGTGATAATATACGAAAGTACTGGCAAAATGTTGAATTCATCAATTAACAATTGTACCGATTAATGGTCAGGTTAATTATTATAGTTAACAGAGTGCTCGCTATGACAGAATCTCCCTTTGCTGGAACGGAGTAATTAATTGCTAACTGGTAACAAAGCTTGCGGACACGCACCGAGGACGGCACTCGTCATTAATTGAATCCAATCGAAAGTTACATTGTACTTTGACTATGTGTGATACAAGTCGAGTCGCTCGAGTCGGAGCGCAGAGATCCGTTTTCATGTGTTCCATTAAAATTCCTCACACTCTATTGGATCATTTATTCACATATTCCTTCAAGTAGGATGGTATTTCAAACGCGACACGTAAAACTTTATCCTGTATTTCAATTAAATTTTATTCTTGATTTATTTTAAGTGAATTTTATTTCGAGACACGTGCGAGCAAATATTATTTTTATAATCGTATTTATAGATATTTCTATCATTTTTATAGATATTATTTATATCAAGATGATTAGTTCTCTCTTTCGATTTTAATTTTAATCTTTAGAGGACGAAAATCTATTTTTCCATGTAAGATTTTTGATTGAATAAGATTTGATAATTCGTTATTTAATTGTATTCTTTGTCTAAAAATAGAACACTGTTTCAGCGCCATTATAATGACTTTCCCGTTCTGTAAAGGTTAATAATTATAATCCACAAATGAAAATTATGAAATAGTACTTAAATTTGTTTACTTTGTAAACACAATAATAGTAAGAAGATAGCGTAACATTTTCATCATTATTATTCGCGGATTCAAAATCTCGTTTCTGTAAGATTTTAATACGATATCGTAAGTTTGAAAGAAACTTTCCGTTTACACATTTTCTTTCGAGAAATTCCATCGCATAGGTTTCAACAGTCCACAAGAGAGATTTTGCTTAATTCGAAATGTTTCTTCAAATTAGTGCGGGAATAAACTAACTTTATGGGATATAATAGTGTGCCTTGGAGAAACTAACGGCAGCCGATTACTCTTGGACGCATTAATATGATAACAAGATCGCGATATTCAGGGGAGGTAACATTTTGTTCCGTTTAATTTATCTACCGTTTCTCTCGTCGATATGTGGGTGGTCATCTTCGCGAATTTGTATATTGAAATTTACTGACAATTTTTAGGATATGCGATGAAATTAAACGTGCTGTGCTTGGAAAGACGTCACAAATTTTTATCACACTGTAAAGCTTCCCTCGCGATTTCATTTTCCATTATGATTCAGCACTTAACAAATTTTGCATCATATTAAATCAGTCTATTACCGTTTATTTACAGAAGCATTATTAGACATTTCGTAATAAATTTAAGTAATATGTAACGGAAGTTTGTGGTTATAAAGTAACTGAAAAAGTAATAAAACTGAAAACTAAGTTATAGTTTAAACGTATAACATATAGTAATTAAACGTATAATAAACGTGTGCATTAAATTTCATGCAAATCCACATCAAATTTTATCAAAAGTACATTAAATTTCATGTATATGTACACAAATATATTTTTCAGTTACAAATACATTAAATTTCATGTAATGTCATGAAATTAAATTCAACTTGTGTAATTTAAAAGTACATTAAATTTTCAGGATATTTTTAACAATGTACGCTAAGTTCATTAATTCCCATGCAGCACAAATGCTTGCAACAATATTGCTGTAACATTACTGCAATATTACTGGAATGTTGGAATAATTATAATTCACAAATAAAAATTACGCAATATCATTTAATTTTGTAAGTAATAATGAGTAAGAAAATAGCGTGACATTTTTATGTTTGTTATGCGTGGAACAAATAAAATTATATCAAGGTAAGGATTTTATTGCAATATCACAAACATCATAAATTTGAAAGAAATTCTGTTCAAGAATTTATGTTGTTGTAATATTGCTCATATGGTTCGTGCTGTGGATCGCTATTTAATATTGTCTCAATACACATACGGAAAGAAGAGTTTTGCTGGAATGTTTGAAAATGTAACTAGATACAGATTTTAAAATAATTTTATTGCAAAAAGTTTTGATATTCGAATAACAGCTTGAGTATTCTATACAAATATTTTGATGATTCAAAATTATTTTCAAATCTGTGTATTTAGTTAAATTTTTAAATATTTCAGTAAAACCATTCTTTCTTTTTACGATTTTCGATTCATCGTAATAAATGTATCTAATGTAACTTTCGACCCACAATTGATTAATCTGTCGAATAAGACTTCGCACCTGTTCTGAAATGCTATTTATCATTCATGCACCGAGCGTTTGTCATTACTGAATGCTTCATAATTATCATCTAATTCAAAATGCAACTGCGAATAATTTGCGAGTAACCCCCGAACGTAATCCCCGAATGGCAGGACCTCCGAGATCTGTGCACATTATACAAACTCGGCGAGATCGAAACAACTTGCTGGAACAGGTCGGCGTTAATGTCATTACATTGCCCGTTTAATATGAATATCATCAACATAATCGTGTTTGCCAACATCTTGCCTTGGCTCTTGCCAGTCCTCTGTATCTCGTCTATTTAATTATGTTTCCTTCATCAGGATAACATCACAGTCGTAAGGGTAAACGCGGTGACATTTATTACAATAGCCCGGACAACACTGACTTAGAAATCGGTAGCAACTGTAGTTCTGATGGATTACCATTTTGTCATCCTCACTGAATCTTGGTTCATAGATCGATAAAAAGTAAATTGATATAGTTCAATGGATGACCGCGAAGAACAAAACAAAGAAGCACTTGGACAGATAAAAGGAACTCTTGGCCGACTACTTTGTACCTTCTGACCAAGTTCTTTTTACCACAAGTACCATGAAACGCTTTTTCCTGGTAGGATCAATCGTGGAAGGAGTACGATGTTTCCTTGGCTATATGTATAAGTGGTTACTTTGTTGAAGTGCTTGATATTTTGTTCTCGGAGACCTTTTCTGTTAACTTACTTTAAGTTTATTTACTAATCTAATCGTTCACAGAATTTAATCTAGCTTGAAATGGATATTTTTTTAATCGTATTAACAAAGTTTTTTCTTGAATCGGAGAGTTCAAAAATGTACAATTCCTGCTAGCTCTTTAATTGACAATTTCTTACAATAGTTTAACTTATATAGCTATTTTTTGCTATATTTACTCTTAAAAAGGATGTACATAAATCTTAATAAATGTTTACAAATTAAGAGATTAAGAAAGTTTATCTTTTTCTCATTAAATTTCTCTCCCTATTTTAATATCCAAGATCAATATCAGTTTACATTGCGAGAAAAGTATATTTAGATTAGATGCAGCTCGTTAGTGGAAAGCATGTGTCCACCATTACTAAAAATCTTGCTTAACCCATTAGTACTATGCACAAGTCATTAGCGTAATTATGTATTAATAAACTTTTTCTTGTACGCGAAACGATCAAAATATCAAAGCTGCTAGATTTTTCGCGAAATGCATTTCTACGCATTTTGTTTCCTTTCCCGCGGCATTGGAAATTTCGTTTTTTTTATTTCGAACATGCCGTTTTGCTACAGGCTGAGCGAAAAAGTTTCGTTGACATGACGTCGATTTTTGCAGTTGAATTTCCGACAGGTTGTTACGCATTAGCTTTGAATGCACAGTTATAAAGAATTTTATTTTTACGGCGGTAGTTATTGATTTTTTTAGATAACGCGTTTCTAGGTGGAGATTCTGATTTCGTTAGCGACATAACATTTTCTCATTTGCGAAGTAATGGAAGAAATTCACATGATAAGAGCTACCTTGTCTGATTCAGCGTTGCTATCTTAAATACGAGCGAGATTCTAGTGTAGTAGAAATTGCATTCTTTTTTGTGCTCTCATTATGCTGTCATTGTCAGTAAACAATAAATAATTCCCGTGACAAAAGCAATATAACGATTGTTATTGCATCCCGAAATGTAAAATATTACAGAATTCTGTACTTCACGCGAAAAATGTTGTGTATCTCGACCTTTTATTATTATGCTTTAATAGAACAGGATTACTTGATTTTATTGTTACAGAGCACTTACGATAATACGTTAAAATTCTAAGAAATGAAAAATTTATCGAGAAGTCTCTTTTTCCTAGAATTCATCTATAACGACACACGACTTCTATCTCATTATTACGAAGTAAATTTTTCAGAAAAACGAGTATTTAGCGAGGAGATTCGCTTTCAGCGAAGCAATTTCTTACGTCTTACCTATATCTAAAATCACGATTGCTTATATAAATATATGCGAATTTTCATTTTTAGAACAATTTCCTGATAAAAATGGCAAAAAATAAAAAAACATGATATTGACTTAATATACATTAAGTTACATCAAGAAAAGGTTGAAATATAAAAATTGGCATTCGTACGGATAATCCTTGATTGCAATTAGAGTAAAGTGTTTTTATTCTTGGCTGGAAAAGCACTTTAAATGTCAATGACAAAAATTAGAAAAGACGCTCCTTACATTTGTGTTATGTTCGTTTTGTTACATGAAGATTTTTTTAAACAAAAATTGTTATTAATGAGATTCGCGCATATAGCTTCGCTTAGATTGGTTTTCTATTTAATTTTAATTTTTCCTTAAACTTTTTATTAAATTTTCGGAACTTCTAAACGTGAGAGCGTTAAAATTTTATCTAGAAATAGTTTTTGTATTTAGGCTGTCATGTATGACATACGCAAATAAAATTCCTCGACAAAGCGAAATCATCGAGTATTCATCCTCTCGTACTTTTATTCTCTTGCGTCCTCTTTGAATTTTTATTTTACTCATTTCTTTTTTTACTCTTATCTTTTCTTTCCTCTAGAAAAACCGTGATATAAAAAAATTGAATAGAATTATTGACTGTGCTTTTTCTGATATATTCGAATGGATATTTTGTTAAATATATACTATTGTTTCCCCAATTTTTTTGTTGAAATAAAATGATTTATACTATACTTATTTATTTATTTTATAACAGCAGTACATATTTAATTTACAATTATCTTCAAAATTTGAATGTATAACCTAAATATTTTAACAAATAAGTGAGTTTATGTAGAACTTTATAACAAGCAATTCTTGGTTTTGTCGAAATAATCAGCGTTGACGATTGGTTTGTTGAAGAACTACAAGTAAATGTTGGTTTTGAGGACCATCACCACTTACGAGCTACGATATAATTTTCCCTCTTCCACTCGCAGTTTCTGGTATTATTGTACGTATTTCTCGTTTATCCTCAAACAGTCAGAAACTCTCTTATTCGTGTTCCACCCTTCGGGATAAGTATATATGCCCACGGAATTATTTTGTAGATGATAAAAAATTGAAATAAATCGCGGTCGTATGCGTATACACGACACCGCACTTCGCGGGATTGGCATAAATTCCACACCGTTAAGCTCGTCTGTTTCATTTGCCGACTTGCTCCAACAGAAGACAAATGGTTTTCCTTGGATGCCCGCTGGCAAAATGATAAGAGAAAAGGAACGAATGCATGAGGGTGGAAAAAACACTGCGCATCAGAACATTTGTTGATCCATATATATATTAACGATGATTTCACCCTTAAATTTTCAAAGGACTTAACTCGCTTTACTATCATTAGACGGAATCATTTGTCTTAATGGTACGTCAATTAGCATTTAGTTAATTTTTCGTGGTGACTATCGGTGGCGCCAATCAAGCATGATGAATGTTTTCGCGTTATACATATTTGAATATCATGGAGATTTAATAGAGTGGTGCGCGTGATTAATTACACTGCCTTCATTTAAGTACTAATACCTGGGAACCCCAAAAGTGATCGATAAATAGTTATTTGGTTAAGTCAAAGGATTTATTATGAGAATGTAATGTTTTGTAATTAGTTACTCTTCCATGACAAAATATCTTAAGTATACTACATAACAGTCTACTAATACTCTTTACTATCTTTTTATTTTCTAAAAATATTCTGACTTTATCTTGTTCCTCGATCTTATTTGCATGCCATTGTTTGATCAATAGACCCTCAACCTGACAAATCGACAAAAATTAATTATCGGTGTAAGTGATCGACAAAGACAACTAGGAATATTTAATCAGCTTCGGAATCGAAATCATAATGGCAATCTATACATATCTCGAATTGTTTGCAATCTATACATAGATTGCAAACAATTCGAGATATTTTAATGAAGAAAATTTAATAAAAAAAATGAAATTATAATATCTGTATGTAACAATTTGAACTTTTGATCCTTAACATTTCACTTCTAATGATGTGAACATCGTCAGACTTCCTACACAGCTTTTCTATATGCATCGAATGCATTTCACCTTGGAGTCTAATTGTCGCACTCGGCATTATGCATTCAGCAGCTTAAGAACTCGAACCAGCATACGGAAGTTCAGCCTCGCTAGAGAAATACGTGGAGAGATCAGAGAACACTCGCGCTATTACGAACTCGCGTCGCATTCTATCTTCGTTAGCACCGTTTTCTTGTCCATTCAATAATTCATACGTCTTTTCAGACACGGCAGTACGATGTGGTAATTATATTCTGAGAGATTAGGCCGTAATGGATGCGCGTGCAGCATCTAGGTAGACCGTCTTTCGCGGTTCGTCTTGGACGTGCGAAATTAATCTTCGTCACGTAATTTAGATGGCGAACACCATATAGTAGACGTAGTCGCTTACAACTATACGAACGTTCGTGCTAGATGGCCGTAAACGACTTGTCGGTCGAGTGATATACGGTATGGTATGGCCTACGGCGGAGAGTCGATCCATCGAAGTATTGCAACGAGTAATTGACTACGCTCTGCTTGCTTCGATTAATTAACTTTCAGTACTTTATCATTCTCGTTATTCCAATATAGCGGATATTTAATAGATATCCTTCAAATGTCCAATGTCGGACATCATTATTCTTGCACATTCTAATTTCTGAACTTTCTTTTTCTTTTCTTCTTTTTAATCAAAAAACGTCACATGCAGTAGAATTTTTTTCTTAACGATGTTATTTAATTTTCGATATACATGCATTAAAACTTAAATTTAATTTCGGTTTAGTCAATTAATTTTTTTTACATTCATTTACTTTTCTCTATACCTTTAAAACGCGAATACTTGCATTGCATCTCTTTAAAAACTTAAAGAGATGCAATGCAAGTATTCGCGTCTTACACGTTTTTCCCACATTTTATCTGCATTGGAATGAAAAGCTAGGAATTTTTATATGTAGCAGCGCAGATGCATTTCCTGTTACAATTCGGTTAATTGCTCGTAATATTTAGTAAATAGGAATATTTATTGATGCTCGTTTTGACGATTTATTTTGTAGTCAATTAATACATTACTGTATTTAAATAGTATATTTAATTACTCTGAACATTGGATATAATTATAAAATTGCCGTATCATTGTTACGTTATTGTATCGTAGTTGTTATTTTAAATTTATTATGAACGGATCTTTTTAAAGAATATTTATTTAATATAAAATATATGTAAAAAGTGATACTGATTTAGCATTAATCTCTGTACAAATTTGAATAGTACAGTATCAACTTGTTAATCAAAAAACTTGTAAATCAAAAAACATCTTGCATTATTTGATATTGTAAAGCAGAAATAATTAAGCTTCTAATTCCGTTATTGGATAATTAGTGGTCTTAGTAGTTGATCTGTTCATTTTATGGTCCATTAAAGCAACATTATATTTAAGCTGGAAATTAATTTGAGTGTGACACATGTAATCGCAAAATGTCGTCGTACTTGCAACGGCATATTGCGCACCATCGAATGTTATATTAATTAGAACTCGTGTTATTCAATCAATCAATAACACATTAATTAGTTTATTACCCCTGAAACTTGCGCGTGGCTCAATCGTCGTAAGATTGTTAAAGAAAATGCCAATGCAGATAAAAATGACGTAGATAATCTAGAGACAATATAATATATATATATATATATATATACAAGTATCGAAGTTGACTTAACGTAGACTTTCACGTGGGCGAAAAAATAAAGAGCGCACGTCATGACTGTTAAATGTCAGCGAAATATTTTCAATGCGCCTCATCGAGCGGCGTCATAAGTTGAGCAAACGTGTCGAGCTTGCAAAAGATTGTAATGAAGTCAACAGTTGTGAGGCCACTAAAATACGAAAGTTTTGCTTTAAAATTATATTGTGTGTCGCTTTATGATTATATTCGCAGTGGATTTCCGATGTTATTCGATACTGAAAGAGCATTTGATTAAAATTTTTGTTGTGATAGATTTGTATGTCTGCGAAGCATTAAATTTATTTATATGAGAAATGTGATCTATTAAATGCGTATGAAAGTTTTAAAAACATAATACATAATATATCAAAATCAAGATCATGTTGTTTACAATCAGTAGATAAAAATGTGTTGGCAAACAAGTAATGTCGTAACATCGTATGTGCGATCTAAAGTTTTCGCGGGAGATTTCATTGCAAAGTTTTCGGAACTTTCTTCCAGAAGTCTTCTTTGTGCTTTTGTTTGGAATAACAATAAGGAATAAAAAGAAGTATCAACGAAATTACGTCATCTTGGGCCTATGTCGGAAAGTTTTTCATAATGACTAGATTTCACACCACTCGTTGCTTTAATTAATGAGCCATAGATTTACAGATTTCAGTTAGAAATTTTTCACAAAATTTCACATTTGTTTTACATAATTAATTTTTTATCTATTCCAAATGATAGTATTTTTATTTTTCTTAAAAAAGAAATAATATCATAAAGCGCTTTGTAATACATGAAAAAATTATAATACAAAAATTTGATGTTGCTAGAGTTTAAAATATCTTATGATATGATTATATGTGTGTGTGGATCTTATATACTTATATTTTTTTCTAGTAATTACCAAATTTTTTTTACGTTTTAAACATTTTTTTCACACGTTATTGAAAAATTATCTTGTATATATAGCAAATACAGTCTCTCTAATAATTTTTTTCAATTTTTTTCTTTTGTGCATTTTTGTAATTACTACATTACTATAATCTCTAAAGCTGTGGTAATAATACTCGATATTATACGCTGTAGATTTATTCTGAAAATTACGTGTGAAAATTTCCGTGAGGATTCATTTGCATGGAAAGATAATTCATCAAAGATGAATGAGAAAATGGTGTAATGTAATAAGAAAAAAATCGTACATCTTTGTTCAATTTACATACGTCGACATACGAAAAATACGTCGATGATATTCTTGTAGTTAAATCAATTATTTTAAATTGATTTAAATCATTTCACCTTTCAGATTCAAAAAGCGCATCATTTTCCGTTTTATTTCTGGCAAAAAAATTATTCTCCGTCAATAAAAATTACCCAATAAAACCTTTATCGAGACTCCATCAAACCAGATATCCACCATCGTATAAAATACGAACGAGTTTTATTCATCTTGTCGATTGCGCCTAACAAAACAATTAACGATATCACAATAATTCATTCGCATTGTCATTATATTTTGTGAATGCATTGTATCATATCTGTGCTTCCATATTTTATGTTTAATTACGTAATAACAGATGTTTAATTTCCTAGTTATTATTCAATTGTATATAGTTTTTCAATAAATAATCATATAAACCGGTATCACACATTTTAATCAAAATATATATAATTTCAATTATTGTCCATCTTTCGCTCAGAATGGATCGTGAAATATATTTTTCCACGTGTTACCGAGTTCGAAACTTTTCTATATTGCTTACTTTCGCGACGTACAATACCCGGTCATAAATTAATTCGCTGTCAGAACCGTTTTAAACCTACGTGAATCGATAATATATGCACAGCCTATATAGAAGAGATGTTACGTGCGATGAGAGACATGCTCCCATCGGCGCATCAAAATGTACGTCGCAGTTATGGGTCGGGAAATTAGGTGGACCAGTATATAACGCACCGCGAACCTCGAACTGTACTTATCTGGGTCACCTTCGTAGTAGAAACTGTTCATGTTGTGCAGATATATAATGAATGTACTCGAAATCCGTTGGGCATTTAATTGTCTATCGCGGAATGCATATGTGCAATACGTGCATTGAAGAGACAGTGTTTATAATTACAACAGTAATTGTGTCAAGTCACAAATCCATTCTGCTTGAAATAATATTTCTATGTATTCAAAAATACTATATTTAATAGTTTAATAATATAAATACATTAATTCATTATGTATGTATGTATGTATATATGTGTGTGTGTGTGTGTGTGTGTGTGTGTGTGTGTGTGTGTGTGTGTGTGTGTGTGTGTGTGTGTGTGTGTGTGTACATATACATACATATACAGTGTTTCAGAAATAATTGGCCAAACTCTAAGAGCATATTCCACTCATTATAAGGAAAAAAGTTATATAAACATAGGTTCGGACACGCTTTCTTTCTAAATTATAAACATTTTTTTATTTAATATTTGTATCTATTTTTTATTTTATGCTTATCTATATTTTCATTACAGAAATTGCTGAAAATGATTTCCTTCCGCATTGATGCATACTTCGCGACGTCGCATGGATTATCAAAGACGTTCAAAAATTCTCGGAGCATATTTTTTTACACACAGCGATAATATGATTACGCAGCAATAATACGGTCTGCATGTTTTCCTGATTTGGATCTTTTGGATCTTTATTTATGGGAACATTTTAAGACGACCCTCGTGTATAATAATACTCCTGTTGCTACTGTAGAAGTATTCCGTAATCATTTCCAGCAATTTCTGTAATGAAAATATAGATATAAGTATAAAATAAAATATAGGTATAAGTATAAAATAAAAAAATGTTTATAATTTAGAAAGAAAGCGTTTCCGAACTCCGAATTCCGAACTGTTTATATAACTGTTTTCAATAAATAGAATATACAATAAGTAGAATACTCCTAAAGTTTGGCCAACTATTTCTGAAACACCCTACATATATATAAAAATTATTACATTCATAAATACTATCACTTAAAAGTTTCAACATTTATAGAAATTTCGTAATATAATATAAAAAATTAAATGTGATTACAATTTATATTATGTTTTTAAATCTATTATTACATATATTCATTACAAATAAAAAAAAATTTTCAAATTTTTTTATTTCTTCAAGCTTAATCTCTTTGGGTTTCGATAATAGAAGCAAAACTCTTAGCATTTTGTCGATAAGTTGTTTTTCAAGTATTATAATCAAAGATTTGTGTTTAATCTGATGTTTAATTTCTGTAAAAATATATATATTGTTCTTCGAAAGGCAATGGATTGCGCGCGCGCGCGCGTGTGTGAGAGAGAGAAATTATTTCCATTCTTGTATTGTTAGCTGTCACAATTTAAATGTTTATTCTTGTCTAGAGCAAAATTTGAAATTAATATTTCTCTCAACAGATATACATAATATTTCTCAATTTGAGAAATTTATAATTTCCGATTATTTTTCGGCAATTCGCGATTCTATTGAACATATTCATGGTAAAAAAAAAAATATGGATATCCACTGTTTCATTTTTAAATAAACTATGGTATTCGATATATTCATAGACGGATCTTATATTTAAGATTGTCTTAAGTATAGTCTTGAGAAGTCACGAACCAATTAGAGAACCGTATTATCGCCTTAAGACATTACTTAAGCAGTGAAATAAGAATGGACTATGAATATCTTAAGGCTAATTCATCTATTTATTTTCAATATTTTATAAATGAAAAATAAAATTGTTAGTGAATACATAAAATGTGCTGAAATTTTTGGGCGATAGTGAATAAATAAATAAATAAATATACACACACTCTCTCTCTCTCTCTCTCTCTCTCTCTCTCTCTCTCTCTCTATATATATATAT
>NW_017259383.1:1221508-1244726 GCF_001594045.1 Atta colombica
TTTGTTCTAAATCAATTAAAAAAAAATTAATGTGACGATCTCTGTTGTGCTTCCCAAATCGCTTAAAACGCATAAAACTCTTTTACACTAAAAAAAATTTTACTAAATTTTTATAAATATTTATTTAAATATTTCTAAGTAAATATTTCCTAAACATATATTTGATACAAAAATTAATTTGATTTAACTATTTTTTTTACTAAATAGATATTTATTTACTGTAAATCTATTGACTTACTAGTATTCAAAGGAATATGTACTAAAATTTAATAAACTTTTCAATGTAATTTGATATTAATATTATATAAATTAAAAATTAATACTAATTCTATAGTAATATTGATCATTAATGAGTTCGTTAAATTAATAACTTTCGCTAATTCTTTTATTGCATTTTTTTTACGTTAATTCTGAAAATAAAGGTAAAATTTGTCTTGTAAGTCTCAATTTTTTGTAACATATTTTTTGTAACATATTTCTTTTAAAAACTTATATATTTTGTTAATAACAGCTCGTTTTTCTTAATTAAAATAATTTAGTTCTGTTTTAAATTTTTATAATAAATAGAAAATCTGTTGAATTCATTAGAGTTATTCCCTGTACATCATTTATTTGTACTTAAGAGTAGATAAGATAATTTTTAAATACATGTTATTTAAAAAATCTCTATACTCTCCTCATAAATTTGGCAAACAAGTTTAAAATCAAAGTAAAAAATATTATGAGGAAAATATTGTTAGATTAATTTAACATAAAAATCAATTTAACAGCAAAATTTTGTCGACTAATATAATTTTTGTAAATACTTTTAACGAAATATTCAACGAATGATGAGATGAGAAATGCTTTGTATCAAAAGGATGAGAGAACATCTCCGTGATGTTACATCGAAGCGCTTCGTCGCGACGCCGGCGAGCGTCGCCAAACGTGGTAAATTCAAGTCAGCCGGCATCTTCGACGATGCGAGGTCGACGAGCGAGCGTAGCGACTGAGAAACCCCTCATCTTACCACCAAGTAGCCCCGGCGGAACGATGGAAAGGCAGCGATCGCCGAGGGGTAGCATAGTGCCGAATATCGCTCTGAATACCGAGAGCGACTCTCCCGACGAAGTTAGTATTTACCCTCTCATATTTTTAGTATAATTTCTTTATATATATTCAAATCGTTATTATTTTATTATTTTTAATATACAGTAATATATAATAACATAAAATATGAATTTCTTGTTTATACAACAATTATTTCAATTTGTTATGAAGTCAAACATATAACATATATGTTGAAAACTCATTCATTTCGAGAAGATGTATAAAGATTTGGTTTAATATTTTTAAAACCGAATAACGATTAAGTAATTTGATGAACAGTTTTATTGGCATATAGAGTCATAAAGCGTAAAAAATAATTCCAAATAATTGAAATTCTCAGTCAACCGAGCTTCAAGTTTGAAATATACAGCAGATTTTCGTTCTTTTTTTCTGTTTTTTTTATTCCCCTCAGGCTACGCAATGTTATACGAAATATTCAATTACTCGAGGGATACTCGAGTGTACAGGCGTTTGACATTTGTACTCGATCGATATGAGCACCGCGTATATTCATCGATGAAATCGAAAACGCATTTTTTGTCACGCATGTTGCACATCAGTTTATCCACGAAATTTTGAGACCATGAAATGTTCAGGGCAAATGGATTGCTATCACATGTTATTCATTAATAGATGATTGGCGCATCATAGGCATGCGTTTCGGAAGTTATCGGTTGGCTTTGAACAGCAATCGCTAAAATGATTAAAATACGTTTATTTCGATCGAGTATTTTAACATGTTTCGCGAGCGTGTAGCGCTCTTTCATATGTGTGTGCGAATGTAAATTTATTCCCACGTTAATTCCTATGCTAATTAAACACATTAGATATATTGCAGAGATATGGATGCGTATAATATTAACATACATATTTCCAACATTCAAAAATTTCCAAGTAAAATCAGAAAAATCAATTAACTTAAACAACTAAACACTTGTAAAGAGAAAAATAACGACCTAATTCCTGAAATTACGAGCTTATTATCATTCTTGATGAACATTTTTTACGTGAAAGGAAAAAGAAAGTCTCTTTTACAGAAACTTCATATACGATTAAAATTAATTCTTGCTCTAATAATTATTCCTTCTGTTAAAAATTAAATAGATAATCCTTTATGATGTTTTATTTCAGGGAGTCTGTCGTAGGATCCTGCCGGATCCCGAACAATATGGTACCGGCCGCAACTCCCTGGCGCCCGAGGCGAGCCGCAGCCCGCGAAATTCTCTGATACCTGACGATTACTGCAGAAGCCCGCGAGGCTCTCTAATACCGGACTCGAGTAGGAGCCCACGTAATAGTTTAGTACCCGATATGGTGCGGTCACCGCGAAACAGTTTAACGCCAGAAGTCTCTCTTAGTCCGCGTCACTCTCTGGTGCCAGACTCGGCACTTAGCCCGAGAAATTCTCTGATACCGGATGTGGCCTATAATCGGAGTCCACGGAATAGTATGGTGGCGATTGGCGGCTCTAGAATATCCCTTTTACCGGAAAATGGTAACGCGATCGTGACCGCTAGTCGTAGTCCCAGACATTCGTTAGTACCGGACACGACGAGAAGTCCGCGAGGCAGCATGGCAAATTTGGATTTCGACCGAAGTCCACGTGGCTCGATATGTCCGGAATTGCACAGAGTATCCAGGAGCAATATCACGCCGATGGAGGTTCCAGATAGAAGTCCACGCGGTTCGATAGTTTCAGAATGTCTGAATCAGAGTCCTCGCGGCTCCATCGCACCTGATCCCAACAGATCTCCTAGAGGATCGATAGTGCCGGACGCAAATCGGTCTCCACGTGGATCGATATGTCCGGAGAGCAGCAATAGAAGCCCAAGAGGATCGATCGTGCATGATCAGACAAACCGATCACCACGCGGAAGCATAGGCATGAACGACGTCGAAAGACATTCGAAAGGCTCTCTCGGAGCTGTTAACGATGACGAAAACAGAAGTCCCAGAGGAAGCATCGGGCCTGAGGGAATCAATAGAAGTCCTAGGGGTAGTCTCGGAGGACATCAAGATAGAAGGGCGCCAAGAGGCAATCTGGGCTTACAAGATCCTAGAAGAGCTTCCGCAGATCAGGGTAAGAATTTAAGATTTTTGAATTTTTTTTACTGGATCATTGAAATAAAAACTATCTTGGAAGAATCATATAGGATGAAACATATCATATTTTTTTTATTTTAACATCTAGCAACAATTACCGTTAAGATTGCTATTAAAAATTAGTTATAGACTTCGAGTTATACATTACATTTTCTACTAAAAATAATTGAGTACTACGAGATATTAGAATTGTTGGAAACTTGTCTCCGCGAATTGCGACTGATGCGTACGGAACCGTCGCGAAAATATGGTCCTTGGACGTATTTAAACCGCAGTGATGTGCATCGAAATACAGATGCAATCTGCGAAATTATAGCGTCACGGTGAAACGCAATGCAAAGGAACGTTTGCATTTGCCGCAAATGCGGTTAAATCATGCCAATAATGTGCTTGCATGCATGACATGTCAATTATATACATAACAGAATAAAACAATTGCTCGTTCAGTTATTGACTCGAGAAATTACAATTACGACTAACAAGAAACCGCTGGAAAAGCGAGTTTTGATAAAAGCGTGACATTTGATAAAAATAATAATAACCTTATACTGAGATCGATATTTTTATCATGTGTCGCATACCAAAATAAACATTAAAAATAATCGTTGCTTTTATATCGAATAAAAATTAAAAATAGTCAATGCTTTTATTTAATTTCTGCTTGAGCAATTATAAGGGAAGCTGTTTTATATAAAGACAACCCATAAAATATTCACCAACAAGATTCCATGCAAACGTTTCCTTACATCTCCGCATTTACAAGTTGAGACTATCTCGAAGCAGCAAATATCTTCTCTCCTTAGGGAAGGTAATGGCAATTTGATGCTCATTACTGTACAACTCGACGTCAGATCTCCGGAGAGGCCGATTAGTTTTCGTTCATTTCTCCCGTGTTCAAAGCATCGAGTGTGATAGGCACATATAATATATCTCGAATGACGGAAATTGGTCGCCGAGTGATATAGTCTCGCGTGTGTCGATTGCATACGATATTACACACCCGATACGTCTCATTGAAATCCTGCGACGGATGCAATAGACTCTCGCGCCTCGGAATAACGTAAGCGTTACACACGGAAGGAACGGATCTGCCAAGAAATGTAAAATAATATCGACAAGTCGATACGACAATTCCAATGCAAAGCTTTCATTAAGAAACAACAATTGATAGGTTTCCATTTTCCTTGTATTCTCGCACGGTTAATTTATTACGATTTAATCAGGTCAGACGAATGCAAAGTACCTTCGAACTTCACATCAATCTCTCAATAGTATTATTGCATCACAAGTATAATACGACATTCAAAATTAAAGTGCAGCAAAA
This sequence comes from Atta colombica, assembly GCF_001594045.1. Lineage (NCBI taxonomy): Eukaryota > Metazoa > Arthropoda > Insecta > Hymenoptera > Formicidae > Atta > Atta colombica. The sequence goes on from NW_017259383.1 coordinate 1,226,025, forward strand.
TATACAGAAAGAACGATTTTATTGAAGTAAATTTAGCTAGATATTTATATAAAAATAAAATATATAAAAAATATTGGATTGGAAAATAATTACATTGTAAAAAATAAAATGTTAATTTTAAATTGAAAACGTAAACTTTCTGAGATATGCAAAAATGTTAAAATTAATATAAAAATGTTAATTTTAACATTTTTGTATGTCTCAGAAAATTCTTGTCTTTGAGTTAAAATTATAACATTTTATTTTTTACAGTGTAGAATCTCAAACAATGTTGCAAAAAATTTTGACATTTAATCAGTTTGAACATCTTATATAATTATTTTGATGGCCCAAAATTATTTTCAGATCTGTATTTAGATACAATAAAACTGTCTCTTTCGTGTACTAAGTAATATAAAAATAATTTCTGTTGGTACGATTTTGTACTAATATTTATATTTAATTTAACATATAAATTATTTCTTCCTCGTAAAAATTCAGCTTTTATCGTAACGGTTATATCGATTACAATAAATTACGGATCACATTTTTGGCAAATCTGTGTAGATTATTAAGTTGAACATATCATGAGCCAAATTACTATTAGCGGTTAGAAAATCCACATACAATGTTGATATAGTAATATTAAACCTCTTAAGTCGACCTATGCAAATTAGTTTACCACAATCTTAGATATATGCGCATGCTGATATGTATGTATCTTGCGGTGATAATTCGCCGCTAATATATTCCACTAATGAGATAAAATCCACAAGAAACTTAACAACTCCGCATGCTAAGACCGCTTTTTTATCGACGTGATTCTTGGGGCTGCAACCACAAGAAATCGAAACGTGAGGTAAATACGAGGAATTTATCCTAGCGATAATTAACGCGAGAAAAGGTTATGTTTCGGTCGCGCAAATTGGCCTGATTTTGTCGCACGTGCACATGATATTATATTTATTAACGTAGCAGCTACATTAAACCGGTCACGAGATTGAAATATGCGTCTGATACGTAATGCCTACTTACCCACTTCGCGCGGTTGCGATGCAAGAAAGATTGCGTGTGCGCTCTCAGGCGAAATCAACTAGTCGAAGCACGAATTTCTCCTTGAATATTCTGAAACAGTAAAAATGCAAATATACAATAAATAATTCATAATATAATTATTAATTCATATATAATTTTACAATTGTTCTAATTTAAATAAGCATTATAATATTGTATTATGCAAATATACTATTGCTCATGAAAGTTCGGACATCCGCAAAAAATTTTATCGAATGATTATGTAAAAAATTAAGACAGTAATTATATTATTTTTTTAATATATGTATATTAGATCACTTGTATACGTACTAACAATTGCAAAAGTTCCATAAATTATTTTTAATTTTATATGTCAAAATGTTTTTTACCTTTATTTCGTAGAACATTGATAGTATAATCGGTAAACTTCAAAAATTCGCTTTTAACATATAAAATTAAAAATAATTTATAAAGCTTTTGCTAGTCTATCTTTAACCTATGGAGATAGACTGGCAACATATATCATAACATGAGCCCACATGTGTGTTCTCTGAACAAATTTTTTAAATTATCCATTATATGTATTATCAATTATATGTTTTATGAAGACAATATTTTTTGACATACAAAATTAAAACTAATTTATCAAGCTTTTGCAATTGTTAGTATGTGTACAAGTGATTTAAAGATCTATAAGATCTAAAATATATTTAAAAAATAATATAATTGCTGTTTTAAATCTTAACTTTTTACATCATCATTCGATAAAATTTATGCGAATATCTGAACTTCCTCATGAGCGATAATGTACGTATTAAATCATTTTTTATGGGTTTCATCGTTTAAATTCATTCACCTTCCATATGATTGTCATCCCTAAAATCGATAAGACTTGTTTATCGAGCTACCGCCATCAGGCGAGCGAAGTCGATAAATTTTGTGACGAAGAATGTCGCAATAATCGAAATCTCTCCATTAGATGGGATTCGTATTCTGTAAATTGAAAGTGTGGATTTATCACGTAAAGCAGCGTGCATTAAACGGAAGCTTGTTGACAAAGATATCTCATCGCCTAAATTTGCATGATGTCTCTTTACACAAGCGAAATTCGTGCAAAAGGAGAATATAAATTAAATTGTGCACTAACATTGTTAATTGGCGCGCTGTTTGTCATTGTTTGCAATTATATAGCTAGTATTCATTAGTTGCACACGTGTTAAAACAAGGAAAGTCAAAAACTACAAATCAGAATAATATAATTACAAAAAGTTCAAACGTAAAAAATAAATTGGATATTACACACGAAAATACGCCAAGTAAAATTTGCATAAAGAATTTTGACAATCTAATTGCACACGAATTGTAATTCACATGTAGAATTTGACAATACATCCCATGGTCGCAGAAAAGAAACTACAATCGATGTATATAAAAAAAAATAATAGAAATATCTTTTATAAAATATATCAGTAGTTCGAAGTATACCACATACTATTTTGCAATTCTTTCGCCAGCGCGAGTCGTCTTCGTCATGTCTTCATAAATATTCATGGGATATCATAAAAGAATTTTGCGAGATGTTTCTCGCACAAGAATTTTGAAAGGTAGTCGATAAATTCAAATATTTGCACTTATGTCCAGGGAGCACGAGAAACCGAAGTTCCTCGCCTTATCGCCAAAGAGAAGTGAGCTCGGGAAGCGTCAGATCGGGCGGAAGCGGTGGCGCACAGGTCAATCTAGGATATGGAACGAACGCCTGGGCCGATTCCAGGCGAGCTAGCAGCTCCGTTTCACAGGTAACTGTGCTCTCTTTTTCCCTTCTCTCTCTCTCTCTCTCTCTCTCTCTCTCTCTCTCTCTCTCTCTTTCTCTCTTTCTCTTCCTCTCTTATCGTGCCCGTTGCAATTCCCGGTCTGCAACGTTGAAGAAATTTCTTTCTCGGCCACGCTATTACGGTGCACGCCCCAATTGTGTTATGAGTGTTCCGGAATTTCTCACTCGAATGACGGAAATGGACGACTGGGATGCTCTCCATTTTTATGATTCAATGGTTATATACGCAGGTAACTCGAGTAACACGAGCAACTCGGGCAACGCGAGCAATACATACTTGAAGTTGCAATTTGTCATTTATCATCCGTTGTGGTAATTACGACGAAGTGAAGCAGTTGCAAGCAGAAAGCATAAGGATATTCTTTTATTCGCCGGAAGTACGTTAACAAGGCAACTTTCATAAACCACGAGTTGTGAAAAGAGGAACAAAAAGTGAACTTTTCCCGAACGCAGATTAGTTTGACACAAATACACAACATATCTTTACGAAATTATTTTTCTCACACTGCAACTGAAATATTATTTCAGATATTGAGAATGATATTTTATTTTAGTTTGACGTACTTATTGTTCATTAATACTTTTCGCTTAGAGTCTTTTAGAGTATTACAAAATTTTACAAATTTTATTATACGATAAAATAAAATTTCAAAATTTTATATTTTTCGTAAAAATCTAAATATTTCTTAAGATTTTATATTATTAAAAAAATAATTAAATTGATAAGTTAAATATGTATCCACATATACTTAAGTATTTATATATCTTTTCTCAATATAAGTAAATGTGTTAATAAGCTTAATTTTATTAATGTTTTTTTCTTAAGTGCGATAAAGAAATTATTGGAAGATAGTACTGGACTTTTTTTAAATTACAGGCACGACGTACATAGATCACAGATTCATATATGTAAATATAAAATAAAAAATGGATTCAAATGTAAATTCAAATTTTCGTTCGAAAATTTCGTTCTAAAAATGTTGCTCCTTGTCGAATAAATTTTTGTTGAATCAAAAATCGATTGAGGTAGCCTTGTAAAAGCGTTATTTCTCGTTTTTTTTTTCTTGTCGCTTATCCCTGTAAAATCTTCAAAGTAATTTTCTTCGTTATTGCTCCGGGGACGTCACGTCGGCTTCGCCGACTTTTTACACAATTTTATTTTTAATAGCAAAATTTGCTTAAGTTCGATTATAAAAGCAGGAAATGAGCCGGGAACCCGTTCATGAAATGAAAGCGAAAAAAGACAGACAACCACTAATTCCGAAAACAGTTTATCTTACTTAATCGGAAAAAGTGTTGCATTAATCGCATATATAATGTGATTACGATGATAATGCCTCATTTCTAGGAGGTCATTAGTCATTTATTTTTTTATTAAATTACACGAACTATGAAAATATGTATTTCCTTTGTATATTACACTATCCTATCAATGGAAGAGTTCCTTCTAAAAAAGAAGCTTAAAACGATCTAAAATTGCACTCTGATTGGTTTTCCGGTGCAGACACAACGTGGCACGATATGTTGCTGCAAAGCACGCAAGGCGAGGTCGAGTGAATGACGATACAAGCGATAGCTTCACGAGATCCTCCACACCCGTATTCTTGACTTGCTCATTGCCTTTTGATGGAAAAACTATAATGAATACAAAAGAATTTTCTGTGAAGATATATCTATATATATGCTTAACTAACTATAAATATGTTTAACAAAGCAGAAAAGTTAATAATAAAGAAATACCGTTTTAATACCGTTTTTGTGTTTTTCTTTATGATTTTTCTCAGAAAAACTTTTTAAAGAAATTTCTTTTTTCGAGATTTTTTTGTGAAATAAAAAATAACCGATAATATTTTAGCTTTATGATTTGATGGTAAGAGCAGAAAAAATTTATATCTACGATAAAACTGACATATTTTACAAATGTTAAAGCAATTATTATAAGCGCATGCTATCATTTCTCGTGAGAATTATAATATTAAGATGCATAGAAAATTCAGAAGAGTGTGCCGACATATACTTCTGATTCGTGTTCGTGACAGCTCAAATTTTTTTCGCACATATCACATCCGCAGCTTATTTCCGTGCTTTTATCCGCGCGAAAAACGTACCTGAGACGTGTACACGTTACCCGAGGATCTCTCGAAGGATCTTATTCTGCAGAACGTAGAACGAGAATCGATGGAGAAAGAAGAGATGTATTTGCTACCGTTCAACGAAGCTGTGCTCGTGCTTGCAGGATCGTTTATTGAATCTACGTTATGTGGAAAATGAACGGAATATAAATTAAACTCTGACGCCAAATCTGCGCATTTCAAAGAGACACGGTTAGATAAAAAGTACTAAAACTATTAATTAAAGCGTACCGTAAAGTCGAGTTTCTCGTAGAATATAAAAAGTATCGGCTTTCATTTACCAGCGATTAAATTGCTGTATAAAAACCTTCTGTACAGTACTGAATTTTTATTATTAAAAAAAAATACGGTTTTTTTTTCAAAAGAATTTTTTAAATACAAAAATCTTTGAATACATGTTAATTCTTATTTCTGAATTACGAACTGCGTTAATACGGATTCCCACTGAAAGATGAAAAAAACTTGTTCCATCACTAATTGCATTACTCTGTAATCAGCGAAATACAGACAAAGCACACTAGCACAAGGTAATGAAAATAAAATAAAACAAAATTAAATTAATATTATTAAAATAAAATTATAAGAGATAAAAAATGTAAAGAGAAAGAGAAAGAGAAAAGTTAAAAAAAAATAATAATAAAAATTGAAATGTGTCTCTCACAGCTTTGAGAATTTTTTTCCATAATAAAGTCTAATATCATATATGTGCTATTAACGAATGAGATGAATGAATTCGCCAGGACCAAATTATATTATATCATGACATGGGAGAAAATCTGATTTGAGCTATTGCGTATGCTTTCAGCTTTCAGGCGATGAGTCGCGCCGGCTTTGCGCCAGTGGTGTGAAGGCACCCGAAAAGGGTGACACAGAGGCTGCGAATCTCGGTGTAGCAACCTACGGCTCGGTCGTGTTTCAGCTGAAAGACGCTCATCTCGAGGCAAATGGTATCTGCGACTTCGTCTTTCGCGCTTTGAGAGTCATCAGCAAGACGATGACATTTACTATATGTCTGACCTGTTTGTCCACTGTGCCTATTTTGATGTTCATCTTCGGTGAGTGAAGAGACAGGGAAATATAGTTAGGCGGATAACGGATAACGAATTTAATTAATCTCGGTTGCACGAATCGAGAAAGAAGTCTTTGACTGGTAATCGGCCACGTATATATATATGGATAATTTAACTTTTCACAAGAAAATGTGTTCAGATAGCATAATGAATATTATATAACTAGCAACTGGATAAGTTAAGTGGATCGAAAACGACCTCACTGAAGTTTCAGTTCGATCCGTTTTACACTTCGAAATAAAAAGACGATCGATATCTATAGTATATCTATACTTAAGAACTATAACGACAGAGTTTCGTGAGACTGTTAGGGAAAAAAACTTATATAGCCTCTGACTATTCTTTGATCTATGGCGCTTTTAAAAATTCAAGTATTATTAGCGCCACTTTTTTCACTCTATCATCATTTAATATCTTTTTTACCTTGCTTGTTCTCAATACGTTATACTTTCTCGATATTGCTTTTAACGATTATTATATGAATATTTTACGTGTAAAAGGATATGTTTAAAAGAATGATGTAAAATGAGTGATTAAACAAGATGCTCTCTTTAACTTTCTTTGTGTTGCAATAAACTTCACAAAACCTTGTAGCTTTTTCTGATGTAAATTTTCCTCTATTGCATATCTCTTGGGAGAATTGAAGCTCTTTTATTGCCCCTTTAACCTCTCTTAAGGGAATAGTTTTACGCATAGTCCGACAAAGATAATTTTGCAAATATCAAAGAAAATTTTTAACGTAGTACCCATCACTAAAGCTCTGTATTTAACCGCTTTTCTCTCTTCTACTAATCTCAAAATTCAACTTGTTAAAAATACAGAGTCCGATAACAAAAGATAATTTCCTAAATATTTCACGTGAAAGACACCAATCAGTGTAAGAGATAAGATTTTTTTATCAGTATTCTAGCAGAAGTACATTCCGCGCTGCCATGAATAAGAAATTTGCATTAATTGTTTGAGATAAATAAAAATCTTGAAATTTCTCTTCAGTGAAAAGATTTATTAGCTGACATTTTCTAAAGTTCGTCATGTCAATTAATAATATTTCTCGCAATATGACATTACTGTCACCTATATAATTTCGTGGGTGTAATTTCGTCATTAAATATTACTCTTGATATACTTAATCTTTGTAAATATTTAATATATAATAATATTTCGAATAACATATTTTAAAAATTAAATGCAATTAAATTTATAGTGCAATTAGATTTCGGGATAAACTAAAAATAATTTGTCGGTCAGATAAATAAGAATCTCGTTTCCTCTGTAACTTCCTGATAGTGTAAAATTCAAAATAAAGTCTATTTTGAACAATTTGTAATAAAGTATATACTTTAAAATTTATAGAAAAAAATTTTATTTATAATTTTATCATTTAATAAAAAAAAACATTTTAAAATTAGATATAATGTATTTTAAGATACGCGACATATAAAATAATAAATAGAATTATAAATAGAATTCTATCTTAAAATCTGATGCAAATTATGGATCGTCTAAAGTAAATTCAAGACGTAAATAGTATATTATTTTCTTTCCTCTTTATCATGACATAAAGTTTCGATCAACAAAATGCATATATTTGATAGATGTTCACAGCGATATGTGGAAAGATATTTGCGGTAGTTCAAAATAAATAAAATCTTATTTTTATCAACAAATCTTTTAATCTTTTAAAACTTTACGAAATAAAATTTTTCAATTCTCGATGATATTTTATTCGTGTGTAATTCTTTTCAACATTTGGGTACATATAATTTTGATATAACTAAATTTTAACACGATAAATCTCTTAAGTTTCTATTCACGCAAATTATAGCACATTTCCCCTTCCGGTCAATTCGGTTGAGATTCCACGAAATATACGACATCATTTCCGAGCTAATTAATGCTACCAGGATTACGACACGCGAATCGTTAGCGTGTTGAGCTTGCAGCATGCAAGCATATTTAATTTCTCGGGCATAGGTTACTCGCGCAGTAGGGAGCATAGACGCACAACCTGATTTAATATAAGTCCGGTGCATTGACCCTCTGACGAACCACCTGGCAAGAACATGCAATCGATAATAATGACGTAGGTACATAAATCACAAAAGTGGTCGCAAATCAGTGACTCCAAATACGACTTAATCTTTCGTAAATCACGATCCAAAAATGGAATGGAAGTCATCGATTGCGACTTGCCCTGTGCAAATTTAATGAACCGCATAAATCTAAAGGTTAATTCGAATAATGTCAAGCATATTGAGTTCTCGATATATTGAAATGCCGTTGTTCAAAAAATTTCTTCATTTCTCGTATACGTAAAGATGAAAGAAAATAATCGATATATCACAATTTCTGATTGATTTCGAGAAAATTTCTCTTTCTATGGAAAGAACATTTCGCTAGAATGTAGAGATCAGAAAATAATTTTGTTACTTTTTTTACTTTTTTTGTTACTAATTTTGTTAATTTTTGAATAAACTATCAAAATAATTATAGTAGTAAGATGTTCAAATTTGATGATAATGTTGCAAAAATTTTAAAATTCTAATAACCAGTTTAAGCGTCTTACATAATTATTTTGATGATCTAATAAAATTATTTTCAAATCTGTATCTATCCATCTATATATATATATAGAGCTAAGTTTTAAGATACTTTAGCAAAATTGATCTTATACGCGTTATATATTAAATATTTAATTGGAGCTCATAAGATTGGCTCATTACAAAATAATGATAATAAAGATACGAAGTTAAAATAACATAAAATATTTCCTTGGGGTTTTTAACTTTTCAAAAATAACAAAGTGTCTCTCTTTGTCTATCAAAATATGTAGGACGACGATATTGATTTTTCATCGCAGCGAATGTCACGAAATAAATTCTTCGAAAAACTGTCGAGGATTATGCTGTAGCAGAAAATTAATACATACAAAAGATGTGCATAATAACGAGGTACACATTACTCAAGTTACGTTGCGCAGCGGAGAACCTTCCGTAGTATACATGTTATCCTAAGTCGAACGTCGAACCAGGACGTGATATACGAAATAGACTCTAGGCAACAAGCAATTAATGCTAAATTATTCCTCACTGGCGTTAGAAAAAGTGCAAAATAATGATGCGCGTCAGATATACGTTAGATCTTAATTGATGGGCAAGAATACGATGGTTAAGAAGTGCTTCTTCTCCTTTTCTATTCAAAGAAAAAGAACAATAAAAAAAATTTGTAGTATACTAAATAAATTACTATATCATGTATTATTTGTACTTGTTACTCAAACTATGAAGTATTTGCGTTACAGATATAAAAAGAACAAAAGGAAGACGATATCATAAAATGTTTACTAATAAAACAAGTTCAAGAGAAAGCGAGAAGGCAGAAGTCATATAATATCAATTATCAAGTTTATTATTATATATCGCACTTATTATGCACAACGTAACATGGAAATTTCCATATATGTCTTATATGTTTAACTAGAGATAATATTTTACACTTTAAATTTAAAAAATATAAAAAATACACATTGTGTATTAATTTTCGATACGCACGATAGGTTTTTTTTGAAACCATATCAAATTCAGATCAAACACGAATAAATAAAATATATGAAGAGTTTGCATTTGCTTTTAATGAACGACGAACGTGTCGAAAATCAATATTTTAATTTACTTTTACAGGTGTGCAGTTCATTAAGGATTGCCCTAAAGAGCCATACATTCCCGTGTACATGCTGATCGGCGGAGTTCTGGGCGCTGTGCGAATGTTTTGGGCGCTGTATTCCCAGATACGCTCTCGGAGGCCGGAAGTCTCGTCCCATTCTGCCAACAGACCACACGTCTCGCCTATGAAATTACTCTCCATAGTTTTGTCGTGCTTCCTGGTCGCGTGGTTCGTGTTAGGTGAGCAAGAAATTTTGTCCGAAATTGTACGCAACGTGTTATATTTTGCGCCGGTAACCCGCAAACTTTCGAAGCATTAAAGCACGGAGGATTTACTGAACGAATGCAAAGCATAAGTCAGATTAGGAAAACACATGTTTCATAACTCGGCTCTATGATTCTATAATAACTTTATAGAAACGCGTGATTAAATATTAAAAGATCATCATTATGTACAAGATAGATCAAATTATAAATAAAAAATGATCAAATTTCGTACTATTCTAACATTTTTTTATAAGTAATGAAATAATTTTTATATTTATTTTCAATTAGTTTTCTTATCTCTTTGTTTTTCATATTGTTTCTTCTGTTTTTATTTCATTATTTTAATTATTCATATTTCATTATATTTCAACAATAAATTTAATTGTATTATACTATTTTCTATATATTTTATAAATAACATTCTCTGAGATAATTCACGAATCCAACAGAAACCTTCTGCGTATTAGAGCTGAACGTAAGCACTCTCGAGAACTTTGAATGAATGAAATGGCGTACAAAGCTCCAGAAACAATTCCGTTACGATATTATTATATCATTCTACAAATTACAGCATGTTATGTTTAATCTCCTTACATGTTGATCTTAATTGCGCAGTGCTTTCTCATGCTATAAGCGAATTTTTACGTTGTTTTTACGTTGACGAAAATATCAAGTGGCTGAACTTTGCTTATATTTGCAATACAAGTTGCAATAAATGATTTTAAAAACATATTTTATCTTTAACTTTAACCGTAAATGAATCGATATTAAAGTATCAAAAGCTTTAGTAGTACAGCATCATTAACATATAAGAGTTCATTAATGATGTCGCTACTAAAGCACAAGAGTCATCATTTTTTATAAATTATCGATATAAATTATAAAATATTGTGCTGCGTATATATCGATTTATGGATTAATTAGACTTTTTATATTTTTCTTTCATTCTAGTTTTTTTTTAAATAAAATCTAATATGGATTTACGTAAAATAGCAAAGAGTATGAAGTGTTGAAAATATGCGTATTAAATCTATATGCGAGAAAAAAATTTCGGGATTAAAAAATTCATTATTTATGACAATTTAATTGTTCGTGATGAAGCACTGTCGTGCAATATTTCGTACGGCAACATGTCACAATTCGTTGATCGGAATGCAGGATGAAATTGTAGACTGCTTAATTACTTATGACATATATATGTCACATAGATCGTTATTATTTCAAAAGTTTTTGAGCTCAATATAAAAAAACAAGATTTTCTGATCGAGTCGAAATGAATCGAATACAAGGAAAATTCTTCTATGTATGTTTTGGAAAAATCCCTCGACATAATGAATTAAATAATTTGATGACTTAATAATATTTTACTTGATTTTTTCCTCATTGTTCAGGATGCTGTCCCATGGCACAGATTTTTCGTCTAACGCGTATCATGTAACCAACTAGAGGTGTTTTCTGTTACACGGAATTTTATTTCCATATATCTCATGAAACACAAAATGTTCGGTGGCGTACACGATAATATATCTTTCTTTTAAACTGTCCTAACAGAAATAGTAAAGATCAGCATTCATTGATTACGCGAATGTGTAACACTCCATGACACATGGAAATGAGTTTAGCGTAACGCAAAATGTCTCTAATTAATTACGCAATACATGAAATAAGACGGCACTCTTAGACTTTAAGTTGGATAATTAATTTCTACGTTCATCGTTGTATATTATGTTGTTCTCCTTTTTGTTTTAGGACATTACTGGATACTGCATGCAATGTGGCCGGAATACGAATTTTCGTTGTACACGCCCAATAGATGGTGTCATAAGACACTTTATATTTTTTCTTTAGTTCATCTGTTCGTAGTGTATGCGGTTTTATTTCTAATATTAATAGTGGCAGTCGGCCTGGCTTTCTGCAGAATTTTGGAATGCCCTTTACCAGAAAGGTAAGTCGATTTTTGGAACATAAAGTAATTTGTCCAAATAAAATTTCAGACAAACAATATAAGAAGAAACAAATATAAAGATCGTTACTTGATAATAAAAAGATAATAAAAAAAGTCGAATAATGTTTCTGACAAGGTATATTTTTAAAGCATAAAACTTAAAAAGGTATCTAATAATTATTTATACAAAAATTTAACACCTTCAATTATTATTTATTTGTATAAGTATTTGTAAATAATTTTCAAATTGTTGTTCATATATTACAAATATAATAAGCGACAATATAGTCCAATAAGAACTAATTTTATCTTTTTAAAAGTTAAAATATGAGAAAATATGAAAAAGAAACACCGACGTTATAATGAGAAAATAACACAAATGTTGTACGAATTTTTTCTTGCAATATACGAATATTGTTCATAATGAAAATAATACGCGATGTTGACCTAATTCTCGTAGAACTGACGATGCAAACTATTTTACGACGCTAAACCTGATGATGAAAAATATTTTGTCCTGGCGGCACCGCGTTTCAATCTGCGTATGTTACAACATTCGATACATTTGGAGAGTTGAGTAGCAAGGGTCGTAACGTGTAACGTGAGGATCATATAAACGCACACCGATCATGTTTCTATCGAAATATGAATATCACTCGCAGCTCGCGCTGCGTGTCCAATATATAATAACGACGTGATTAGAATATTCGCAACGATTACAATGGATACGTAAAAATGTTTGAGCTTGCAAAAATATCCGTATTGTAATTTATCATTGTTCATTTCATTTTTATATTACACAAAAAAAAAGGCAAATGGTCAACTTGTTGAAATCGAGATATCTAATAATCACTAATAGAAAATTATTTTCTGAATCGGTACATATTCGAGAGCATCTTTTCATGTGATCCGCATATTATAAGAAGTAAAATGAGACAGGATAAACTTTACACATAAGGCAACGAACTCACGATCGATAAGAGCATACTCACGCTCCAAAGCGCGCCCGTTTTGCTCGACTTTCAGATACAAATAACCACGGCGATCCGTTCGCCAGAATAAAATCCGTGAGAAGAAGAAAAAAAAGTTTGCGGTTGGCAGTGGAGTTAGCGGCTGGAGTTTAGACAGACACGTTCTGGAGGATCTGGAGGAGGAGGATGACGATGGCGACGGTACGCAGAGCGACGTTGATCTAAACGAGGACAATTGCGGCAATAAGATCGTACAAGAGGTGAAGTTTTGCAGCAAAGTGCAGTTTCGCGCGCCGGATATCATCGAGCTATGATGAATAAATGATGTCGCAATGGAAGGAATGGAAGATACGTCTTGCTATCCCAGCGGCGGAAGGACTCCGGAGACAGGATGCCATGCCGGGCAAGAGCAATTCGTGAGCTGAAAAACTTTTTCGTGCTAACGAGGATGCTGGCCGCGGGGTTAGAATTTGTGAGATAGAAGAGAATGGCGAGGGGAAACGGATAATGAGGTCGCTAAAGAAAAGCGCCGCCGAAGGTCGGCTGCCGAGTGTATCACACTTTCGTAAATAATCGAGGTCTCGACTCCCGACACGTGCGAGATTCCGGAATGGAATCGTTACATTTTCCGCAGAGAAGAAATCCATGTGACGGAAACATATCGGCGAGAATCAGGATCGATTCGCGAAGGAATTATCTCTCGACGGATGAAACGGATATAATAGAATTAAAGCGTGACTCGATTTATTCCAATTAATTTGGAGAATATGAGAGAGAAGTAAATCCTGTGTAATATTTAAACAACGTAAAACAAACGATAAAAGTAAGGATGATCTCAGTAATACAATTCTTTCAAGATGTAAATTAAAATATTGGCATCGAGTTATTGTTGTTTTCACGGAAATGTTGCACATGGCAGAAAGTTTATATAATTTCATGATGGGTTCAATTAAGCAATATTCAATGAAGGAAATCCATAGCGACGGAAATGGAGTGAAACTTTCATCGGTGAAAGAAGATTACGTAAGAAACGCTTGTAACAATGATTGGAGCACGTTTTCACAAAATGAGAGAATATTTTCCGTAGGATTTCGCCCTTAAACCGCCGTGGTATTGATTTAAGTTATGTCCTGACTGCGGTTAGACGAAGAAATCGATATGAGATTTCTTATCTTGGAGACCTCCATTCGTATCAAAACAAGGATCTCCAATTTGTCATTCTCACAAATAACACTCTTCTCTCTTTTTGCACGCCAATTAAACGCAGAAATTGAATTTCCAAGCCATATATATAACTTAATTAAATTAGAACGACCAAGCAATATCTTCGTTTCTCCTGGAAACGTTTGTCAAGAAATTCAACGTCATTTTAATATAGATTCAGTGTGAATAATTGCCAGATATGCAATCATAGATCTTCCGATTATTTTTATTTGCTCGACAACGTAACAGCTTATTTATTTTCCTGAGTTTTATCATGTAATTCTCACAATAATATAAATAAATCAAAAAAATATATTTCTTCTTATTCTGCTATAAACAAGTATGAAAACTTTGACCAATAAATATTTCTAAATAACTTTATTTTATAAAATTACTTGAATTGGAGATCTCAAACTTAGTTAATTTCTATGTTAAGCTTTGTTAATTTCTATGTAGATATGTCCTTGCGGAAACACGACGCGTAACAAACTCTATCAACCATGTTTGAAGACTGTTGTTTAAAGACAAAGTTGGAGAAAATTTGCGGAAATCCTACTATTACAGTTTTACGACGGTGTAATGCTTGGCGTAAAGTTGTGGTCTGTTTAAACTTGAAGAAAACGTGAATTTGCGATTTTGCAGAAATTTACATTATTATTTGGAATGCTTGAAGAAATAAAAAGTTGTGCAGAGTGAAAAACCGACACACGAAGAACGAAACCAAGTATATATCGACTTATTGAGCGACGACGACGACGACGACGACGACGACGACGACGACAATGACGACGACGACGACGTGTTTCTGCCGGTCGACACGATGCGCAAACCCGCTTCATCGAATCAAATCTGGTGAAAATAATTACGGCAGCAACTGAGTTCCTTCGCTTAGTAACGGAAGTGATATCAAGATTCTGTCCCGGTCATTCAATATTCTCTATTGTGAAGATAATTCGTGCAGAATTTCGCTTGCGAGAAATACGGAATTTAATGCTCGCCTGAGAGAATACACAGCTACAATTCGTAAACATGTTAAAACTTTCGATCGTTTTTCTTCCAATAATATCGAGCGAAGGTAAGTGGATTTGATTAAGAATGCTTTAACATAAAGCAGAGTATATATATATATATATAAATTGGAGGAGGTATTATACCACCTTTTTTCTTTGTTTTTCATCATTCTCTCTAAGTCAAATTATAAAAATCGTAACTTTTTAACCAATTTTTTTTAGGAAAGTAAAATAAATATTTAAATAACAGAGGCATTCAACCTTTGCATTTATACGAAAAATTTTTAACATAATTTTCCACTTTACTATTTGCTCCAAGTAATTTCTTGTAATTTTCGTTTAAAATATAAATATATCGAATAAGGAAATAGTTTAAATGGATTCATCTAAAAAAGTCTGTCAAATGTTTGTGATCAGAATTAAGAACATCGCATCAAAAAGTACCAAATGCATCTTGAAACGTGTAGCTGCCTATCGCGTATACTATCGATTAGTACTAATTTTACCGCAATTAATTAATAATATACTGTCGTGAATGAAACTTCGACCATAAACATTTTGTTACAGATTTCTCTCTCTTTCTCTCTCTCTTCGCTCTCAACTGCATGCATTAAAAAAAAAAATATTATAATAGTAACCATAAAAAAGATAATGGTATAAGTTTTATATGGACAATTAATGTATACAGTTGAATAAGTTATTGTTATAAAAAATAGTTTATTTAACTATGTACTCGCATTAATTCTACATATTAAACTTGTAAAGTTGTCATCTTTATAATGGCCATCATTATGTTTTCTGATTGTGAGTGCAAATATATTTACATACAATTTTTTTACAAACATTTTATCGAACATAATGTTACTCACAGATCATTACTATTCTCGTCTCATTCTTCAATTTTCACGGAATAATAACGTAAATTGTAAATAGTACGATTCTCGCGTTATCATTCAAAGGATGATGCAATTAATGGGATAGAAGTTAACGAACCAATTAACGATGCGACTAATGTTCTCGTTTTAATTTTACTTTGATTCCGTGCTGAATACATTCTTTCCAGACAATTAACTATATATTTTTTGAAGATTATTTTTGATCATTCTTCATAAAAGAAAAAAGAAAAGGTGATTAAAGCAGAAGAATAAAGATTCAGCGAAAGAGATTGTATTGATCATTCTGATTTTATAGGAAAGATAGACGAACAGAGAATAACAGAGCGAGTCAAGCCAAGGTTGAAAGCTTCTGCTTCAAATAAGATGTAAAAACTGATGGGGTACGATCAGAATACAGATTAAATTGAGCGAAAGTAGGTCAGAGAGCGGGTTTCTGTAGTAAAAATGCGATTCACCCTGCGATCCCTTTCGTTCGTACGGGTATTATATATTATATGTGCGTGGAAAATTGTGACGTTATAAAAGTTATTAATTATATATATTTAATGAAACGGTACGCGTGTAAAAATACTATCAAATGTAAATATTCATAAATATACAATTATTACAGTCATTAAAACATACCATATAATACTCACCGTTTTAATTTAAGATGAAATATACGTCTCTAAATTTGGAGACTTTATAATTAGGCTAATGTTACATTTCGTTCCGCCGACATACGACCGTATAATGCGTGTTATGCACGCGTCTCGAACATCCTGTATAAAGGACTTTGATCCAAGTATCGTCCTTTTGCGATTACGATGCGACCGATCGCGCCTCAATGCAAAAACATGTCGAAGAAAAAAATAGATCGAGAGAAAAGAAGGAGAGGAAAGGAACAATGCGTCAATTAAATTAGTACGTCAACAAGCTACGCTCCAAACTCGTTGAGTGCAAGAACGTCTCGCTGATTTTGCATTATACATAGGTACCGAGAGCAGTGATTGTAGACATATAAAGGTCAGACATTAAATATTTACTCCTAACGTCAACGAAAATTTTTCATTGCGAACACGCGAATGTGCTCAAATCTAAACATCACAACAGAAGACACATATTTTTGCACGTATATGAATATTTGTACATTCGTTTAGCCGAATGTTCTCAGTTCTAAAGCGTTCCAACTATTTGGAAAGATAATTTGTATGGTTTTTTACTTAGAAATAGAGTAACCCATAAACATTAATTATAATTCTATATATACATATATTCATTCTTTATGTACCTATAGTCACTGTATCGGGTCACACGAATAAATGTTTTCAGCAGCGACGCATTTACTCGTGTGACGCACAATGTGTGTATAAATATAGATATACTCGTACGAGAATAAGAGTAGTTTCTCCGATAAAATAAATCTGACCAAACGCAGCGAGAATACTAAAAACGCTATGAGAATGAAAAATATTTTGAAGTTATTAATTTCTGCTTCAGGTATATCATTCTTATGTTTATCACTTGCGACTGGTTCGAAAACGGGTCCATATTTTATTTATTAAATAAATACGAATAAATAAATACTGATTGTGTCGTAATTAAGGCTGTAGTTTAGCTCGTCAGTGTGCACGTGAACGTAAAATAAATCTCCGCTGGGAACGCGCCTTTCACGATATTTCCATACTCACCGTTTATTCGTTGTTTATTCATTATTTCGACGAGTGAAAATCCCACTCGAGTTTCGAAAATCGAATAGACGCTAGAAACTATTTTACTTTTACTATTCTTTATTTGTCACGTAAAGAATTACTTGTATAAAATAATCTAAAATAAAAACAGTAATGCGAAAATTGAAAACACAAAATATCTAAATGATTAAAATTATATCGATTAATATTCAAAGCATGATTCACTTACTTTAAAAAATTATATGAATGAACAAAAAATGCTGTTGGTTTTTTTTATAATATGAAACGTAACATTTCGATAAAAATTAAACAATAAGATAATGGATTACCTTATCGCATCAAACAGTGTAAAAGTTTCAATGGAATGATGACAGGTAATAGTTAAATTGAGGTTTTGTTTGTATTGTAAAATATGATGCTATCACAGCTGGTTTCATAAAAACAACGATCATACGTCACAGTCAAACATGACAGTTATGGATATAAATCATATGATAGCCAGAGACACGTGCCCATACATATGAAATTCATGTGTGACTGAGGAAATTCTGGACAAGTTTTGAACGTGTGAATATTTGAATGTAAAAGTGACCCAATTCTGGATATGAATGTATGAATATGATCATACTGAGTTAAACTCACTAAGTTTTCCTATATCGATTGACCATAAAGAATACATATATGATTTCGGTTATTAAAATAATATTAACGCGATTATTACATTTTTCTCCTTCTTCTTCTTCACATTTATGAGATAGACATTTGGGAATTGTATTCTCGCGTTTAATGGTAAACATACCTGAACTATTTGCAATATTACCAGCATAGCATTACATGACGTAAACAAAAGCTTTGAATGGGGAAACCACCTTGAATGCAAATGTGCGGCGGGGATGTGAAGATCCGTCTTAGTTCATCGCAATTACTAGAGATACTAGTTTGTGCACAGTGACCAACAGTAAATTGCGCATCGATTTTCATTGGCGAACATTCGATAGTTGTTCCCGGCTTTGTGGTATATATATATATAT
>NW_017259383.1:1244826-1249695 GCF_001594045.1 Atta colombica
AAGCGTTAAATCAAACTCCAAACCACTGTATTTTATGTTATCCTAATATCCCGAGAGAATCAATTTCAAAATGAGAAAACTAAATTCATTAATAAAATGAAAATTTATATGAATATGAAATATACATTGTATATCAAATATTAATTTAAACAACAGATAATTATTAATTATACAGGCCTACAAAAAAAATATTCTCTATCTAGTCTTCAGTGACTCAAAATACATAAGAGCAGCTAGATCTCCACCCCAGCATAGGATTTTTTTTTTTCAGTGGATTTGTGCGCACGAATCTGACATCAAAATAGGACTATCCATAAATTTTCAATCTAGAACGAAAAAATGGTACATTTTTTCCCATTTTTTTCACTCTAAATTGAAAATTTTAATGTCAGATTTGTATTCAGCGACTCAAAATACATAAGAATAACCGAATCTCCATCCCAGTACAGGATACTTTTTTTTTTGTGGGCCTGTGTTATTTTTTCTGTGCAAAATATTAAAAATGTGAACCATGCTTTGATTGATGCAATTGGCAATAAAGTTTTATTATTGTATTATTATTAAATAATATATTGTATTATTATTAAATAATAATGTATAATATATTGATAATGCAAAACTAAAATAAAATACACCTAATAAATCACATTATCATTCGATCCATAGTCACATGTGTGTGAAATCATGTAAGCGTCCTTAGCTAACAAACGTACAAACGTCAACGAATGTGGAAGATTGTAAATTAGAGAAATTACAACGAGAGTGAGAGAGAGAGAGAGAGAGAGAAAGTGCGCGCGCGCGCATATTCACACATACACACACACACGCGCGCGCGCGCGCGCGCACGTGTGTGTGTGTGTGTGTTTTGTGAGATTACCATTTATCCCATCCGTGATCTATTCTTGATTGCTTAATCGCGAATAATTTAGAGCTGTCTATAAGAATAATTGATCAGTATAATGCACCCTGTATACAGTGTGTATCATATAAGTATGAGCCAGTGTTTGTTAATTAACGATCTAGGTTATCATCAATGCCGTCATGTCAGTATGATACATGTGCGTGTGTGCATGAATGTGAGTAATAATAATGATAATGATGACTGGGAGATATTTTGATTTTTTAACATTACATTTTAAAGTTATTTCTCATTTTAAAGTTATCTCTCATTTATGTTGGAAATATCCGGAGATATTTTTTTCTTAAAAAATATAATAATTATTTCATTAAGATTTTTCCAAAGATTTTTTTCAAAATTGGAAAAATTCGGATACCATTCTAGAGTTAACAATTCATTGAAAATACAAAGCATCGCAAACATTCACTTTCAATTAGAATAATTAGCATATTAATCACTTAGTGAGAGACAGTGACCTGATTTTTCATTCATTCCATTGGTGCTACATTCTAATAATGATATATGTTGTCTTCGCATAGAAACAAACCTATTACGATGCCTAAGCTGACAATTATAATAAAATGTACGAGATAATGTACGACAATTATAAGAAAATGTACACGTAGGATATACTTATATATAATGATACATCGGACGATAGATGATATTTGTCGTGATAATCGCGCAAATGCGACATAACTTTATACTCGAGGACGAGTCAACAGCGGGACTTTGTGATAAATGTGTATACACATACATATATCGAGTATAATAATTTGGAACACTATCGAGATAAAGCCCAAATCTCGATTTGAGAGCACATAGTCCTTTTTCCGGCTTCGATCTCTACATAGATATAAGTAATATCGACGATAATATCGTCGAGTTTAGCAATTATGTTATTAGATGTGCCATTGAGATGTTGAATTTTCTAGGATAGAGAGTAGAGTTTATTTATTTTTATACTGGATGCCCTCCCCCACAGGTACAGCAGGGTCCATTGTACGGGCACGTGGGATACTCGTTATCAATATGCGCGACATTTTTCGGTTAATTCGAAATATATGCGCGCGCGGTTCATCAATTTCTCTCCTGTTGATTTTCCACAGAATTGCAGATTCGACGCTAATTATCGCTGAAATCGCGCGCGTGCGTGCCGTTCGATACTCGACTGTTTGATACTCGAAGAGCGAAACGAATAAGCGATAAATACGCGGAAACGGTGAAACAATAAACGATATTAGCGTTAACAACGCGAATCGATCAGAACGTGATACACGAATAACTACTAGTACTTTAACCACTACAAAATGTATGATCCGCCAAGCGGCCGATTGCTGTTGGTATCGGTATTTCAAATCGAAGACATTTGTTCCCCGAATTGCTTCGGACGTCGGGCGTCGGATTTGTCAGGGGGATGGATTTTTGCCGGACACTGCGTTATGTGTTTTAGCGATACGTACGTGTTTAGCTGTTAGGATTATTTGCACGCGCCAAGTCGCGAATTGTGGTCCAGGCTTTAACATAGAATTTATATGCAGCGTCACGCAGACCGTTCTCGTCCGCCGACAGCGAAACGAGACGTCTCGTGCAACATCGATCGTACTTTTCTACATCATTTTCGATCTTACAAATGGTTGGTCGCTTCGGTCCAATTTCGTAGTTACATCTAGAATCTTCTCTCAGCCTCTTTCGAGCCTCACGTGCGCGACAGTGGCGTAAGACAAGAACATAAATCGTGCAATGAGTTCACGGAATTTAACTTAGGAAAGTTTCTATGAAATTAATGCGTTACACCGTGTCGAATTATATATTAAAAGGCCAGTATTAATAAAGTATAATTTTTCATTTAAAATTTATGTTAAATAAGATGTTTAAAAGGAACATATTAATCCTAATAATTCTATATGAAAGCTATTAAATATGTATGTTGTCGGACGCTTATTAAATTTATTTGTTGAATTTATAATCGTGTTACAATCGTTAAAATCGTGTTACAAATTTTAATTCCTGGTAGAGATTAATTGCGGGAGAAATGTAAAAAATGATGCATCAATACATGTGCATAATTGCTCGATAAACGTGTACGAATGTAGTCAAGAAAAATTGCCGTTACACTCTGCTTCTCGCGTGAGTTTAACTATAGTTGACACGTACATTTATTCGTGTTAATTCCGTTACGCCACTGTACAAAATCGATGCTTGTTTCAGCGGAAATCGATGCACTTGTTCATGCTCATCACGCGTACCATACACGCTTCGAATACATTTCCCTTAAAAAGAAATCGCATCGATCGAACACTACGACAAATGAAAGCGACATCAGAACTCCCTCGTCGCATCGAAGATGATATACAATATATTCATTATCTTGGATTATTATCCCCGTGGAAGTCTAAAAGCATCAGCAAAGGATGAAATTTAAGTTTCTCATTTCAACAAGTCGTTCTAGAATATAATATGAATTCGTTAAAAAAAATTATCACGCATATAAATGCACCACTGATTGAATGCATTGATTATAACAGATATTAAGCCATCAATAAACAGTCTTTCTACAATTTGTGTTGCACAAATATTATTTCAATGACAATTATTGTTATAATTTCGATATCATAATCAAATTTATATAACAGAATTATTAACGAGAGTTATCAATAAAATAAGCTTCGATGGTTTATGACGAAATATTGCTCTATACTGTAACAATCATTATCTCGTAACTGTAACGGATATGTATCGATCGCCATAAACTGCCCGTTACTATTGATTTTGTTGTCAGGCGTTTCATTATTCCGTCGTGATGTAGTCGTCTGAAACGGGAAGAATAGAAAATCGGATAACGTTACAGGAACATTCAGTCTCATTAATCTAACCACACATGTCGATGTGATTTCAATACAATTTTCTTAAACTCAAAAAGAATTTGTTGCGATTTCCAATCCTTTCCAGCGCGGATTGCCGTTGCC
This sequence comes from Atta colombica, assembly GCF_001594045.1. NCBI lineage: Eukaryota > Metazoa > Arthropoda > Insecta > Hymenoptera > Formicidae > Atta > Atta colombica. The sequence continues at coordinate 1,248,694 of NW_017259383.1, forward strand.
ATATGTAAAATAAATTCACTGATCTGCTATCCAATCGCGATCATATGTTAACCGCTATATGAAGACTTCAAGGGTCCAATCACGGCTTCGAATTGCAATATCAACATAAGTCAAGTTGTAATACATATACGATACCTTTCCTCCTCTTGAGTAAAAATCTTATATGTAGTTTTAAGAAACTTTAATGCCTAATCATATTCTTTGCTATTTCACTAGTGGGATCTATAATATCTTATCGACAATTTTCGTTATTGTTAAGCGATAACCAATAAGAGCCATGCTTTTTTTCAAAATCATTTTTGCCATTGACTGTCGCTGGTTAACAATAACGGTAATTATCGATAAGACAATTAGAGAATTCCGCTACACATTTGTATATACATGAATGATAATAAAATTAGAAGTAGGTTCAATTCAATTTTTCATTCGTCAGTCAAAAGAATAACTCTTTCTTTAAAAAAAAAAAAAAAGATTAAATTATTTAAGAAATAAATTTGATTTTGTTCGTCTGTATTCTTATTACTAAATTATTCTTGTAAAAAAAAATTTTGTATTATTATTTCGCTCTTAAAAAATTTATACTCGCATAAATATTAGAAAATTAATTATAAAATTAGTATGAATAATTAAATAAATTAGAATTTAAACAGTCGCTAAGTTTTATTTATACTCGTACATTAAAACATTGTATAACAGTGATAATTTAACATTGCAATGATCTACTAAATTTAAAAGACGTAAATATAAACGTCTTCCAGTCCATTGCAACGTTACATCATCATGGTAATATGTAATCTAAATTTCATCCAATCACGACATATCGTTTTAAAAGTAGTCACGCCGTCTATAAACGCGGCATGCGTTTGCGAATCATTATGAACGCTCGCATTCTCACCGCACATTTAGCGCTAATTGCGGTTGTTCATTTGCGAGCTCGTCTATTAAAAAAAAAAAAAAAAAAAAAAAAAAAAAAAAAAAAAAAAAAAAAAAAAAACAAAAAAA
>NW_017259383.1:1249795-1258317 GCF_001594045.1 Atta colombica
AAAAAAAAAAACGCAACAAGACACATTTAATTAAATATTAAATGAACGACGAAGATACGGACCAAAGTATCTTTACGGAATACAGGTAGCATTCGCGATTTGCGCGATTATGTAATGGGCTTCCGGAAATTTTTAATTAGAGACATATAAAATTTTGTCAGAAATGCTCCTCCTTTTTAGTACATTATTTCGCACGTTTCGGAACGGTCATTTACAGAAACGCGATGATCGCGCAGATCGTCAACTGCCTGTAATGAGCCCTAAGCTCGGCATAGCAGGTGTGAAAGAACGTTCCTCCGAAGCATGTTCCGGTTTTTTGTTGAAACTGAAGTCTTTAAAGAGATGTTTTCATAACGTTTCGTCGAGAATCTTTCTCATTGCGATGAATCCCATGTTTGTGACATATCAACGAATAGATGCGATCTAGTTCACGCGACATAAACTTTTCGCGAAACATATTGCAGGCGCACGTACGTGAAGATCCACTAAGCGCATTCTGCATACTAAAACAGCATTCTACTTTGGCAAAATGACGATGGTACACGAAGATGTAAGCGCATGTACTATCTAGTTCCTCGTTGCTCTAATTATTTGGTATCTGTTATGCGATAACCAGATAGTCTCGTGATTCCGCTGAAACTCATTTTCCAAGATAACATCCACATTTCGTAATTTTATTGATACATAATATCTTTTTGTATTTCGAGAATATTAGATATCCCGAATTGATTAATGTTATGACCAATAATTCTTTACTTGTAATATAAAGAAAATTTGTATTGACATTTAAAAAAGACTGTAGTTATGTATCTTCATTATATCTCCTAAATTAAATATGATAATTATATTAACTTTACGAACATAAAATAATATTTTGATATAACATCAAAAGTAAAGGTAAACACACGTGAGTAAAATTAATAGTGTTGTTTCTTTATACACAATTACAACATCTGTACAAATAACCGGAACGTGTTTGAAGACATAACGTGCAACCGACAAAGGATGCAACTAAACAATCGAGCAGTGCCAGTGCATGTACCACATATTTGTATAATACGATATAGAGAAGTGTAATATAAAGTAACGTATATAACACGCATACATTTCCTAATGTATTCCTTGTAGAAATATCAAGGTTGTAAAACAAACGATAATCGTATGAGTACATTTATATAGAATGTATACTGTAAACAAAGTGACTGTGTAAGCGGTATGGTGGACTCATAACTTGTGACCTATTTATAACGTGACCACCGAGTGCTGAAAATATAAAATGTCTACATGATATACAGTGACACCTGCGCCTCAGTCTTTTTTTCTCCTGCAAACAAACTCTCCTGCCGTCTATCTTTACAGTATCATGTTCACTACATCCTTCTCTTTCACAAAGTGCCCATACTTCTACTCTTTTAGTATATAGATTTTCTTTTTTAAAAAAAAATTAAAAAAAAAAAAAACGTACCGCGTATTTCGTGTGAATTAGAATAAGTACATGTACCATAAATAAACATTTTGTCTTTAGATATCGATTTTTGTGTACAATAATAATTTTGCTATTGTACTGTCGATATCATTCGTCTCTAAAATAATTATGAAAGATCTAAATAAAGCTGTACCGTCGGGATTTGTAATGCTGACTGATATCTAAACGAAGTCACCGCTTCAATTAACGTCGTGATTAATTTATTCGACGGGGATAATATTATAGAATTATTATATATTTGCGTAGTCATTCATTGGAATATTATTATTGAGTTCGAGAATATTCGTTCAAAACCGAAATGAACATGTATTGTTGACGAATATATAATTTTGCCATCCTAATTAATTTATAATTTTGCAATGAATGTGTTTGTTGATCTTTTATCTATTTACGTTTATAAAAGATCCTACTCCGTGACTACGAATCCATTTGCAAATATTGCTTTATTAGTTCAATTACACTGTCAATTCAAATATAGAATATTTCCATCGCATTTTTTTTTCGGAAATATAAAAATTATTGATGTTTTTTAAATCTTTGTGCAGCAAAAGATATGTTAATATATTACAAAAGTTTTTTTTATCAATATATAAATCCAAAGTGTAAAAAGACATTTTTATTCTGTTTCATGGATATTCTATCGATCGTGAAAGCGACAGGAACATCGCGCATGTTAATTTAGATGCACCAACTAGTAAACGCATAATTCTATCATAGTTGCATGCATCTGAATTGCTATTAGCCTGCCATACAGTAGCTAACAATACCATCGTTACATAGTCAAGAGACAAAGTGATCGGGCAACGATATCTTGTCAATACAAACAATGCGAATTTTGAACAGTAAATGCTACACAGCGATTTTCGATCATTGATAAAAATGCATTGCAATTAAAATAATACCTATCATACGATAAAAGAATGTGATGTAATTAATTATTAATAAATGCGAATTATAAAAATATCATTCAACCTTTTTGTAGTTTAAAAACAGAAGAATTGCATATAGATATAGATTTCAGATATAGAATCTCAGATATAGATTTTTAGGCTTGTTAATTAAGTAAGTACGTAGCAAAATAAATTCTTTTTATTTTCATGTTAAACGAAAAATCCATACTGGGATGTCCGTTCATACAGTCCTAGCGACGGCGATTGTGGTTATACGTAAAAATACGAAATTTCATCTAAATGTAAATGTGCATTGCCGCAAAGTATATTCACGAAACGTGTACGATAGGAAAACTCTCGAAAGAAAAATCCTTTTGCCGAATTCGAAAGGCGTGTCGAAAGTTTTCTCACCGAGATCCGTCATTGTGGTTGCAATTGTCAATACATGTCCTGGAATACATGTCTCGCGTTGCGACACAGGAAAATTTGTAAAAAAAAGCAATGCAAAAAAAGACATTTATTTCAATCTACATGCGGTATCGACAAATGCACGGGTGCAGTTGCAGCTGGTTGTCAAAAATGTGACAGACGTGGCTGACTGGACTGATGCACCGCGTGCGTAAAACATGATGTCCTCCTAGTATTGCAATTTTAATTATTTGTCGTTAGCAAAAATAGAAAATTCAACTCCATAAGATAAATATTAAAAGAGAGAGATATATCATTTGCAAAATATATCGCAAATGTGTATTCATTGAGTGTGAATTTAAGAGATATTATTTTCTCAGCATTTCAATATTCACCGTGGAAAAACATATCAAATAGATATGAATTAAAAAAAGAAAACAAAATATCATGACACATCAATAAAGAAACGAACTATTTTTTTATTCAAGTTTCTGTAATTTCAGGTATGCGCAATATACGTAATTTTTGGATTGTATAAAAACCGATCGATGACGAATTGTGAATTCTATGTAGATGCAGTTTGTATACTTCGCGCGCTTTTCCGGAGCAGGTTCGACAGACCCGATATCGGCTTCTATTGATTTCAAAGTTCCTTTCTGCGCTCCGATGCATTCCATCATATTTTATTTTCACATTCGATCTGTATTTTTATTTGCCGAGACGGTACGAAGCATTCCCAGTTTTTCCTACTCGAGACCAACATTTCCCATCTCGGTAAAGCTGGCAATTTCAGAACTGTAGCACATTGCATCGAAATTGCCAATGGTGACCAAGCGGAAGCTTGTTGCAATTTTCCACAATCAGCACTATATGTATTTGAATTGCTACGATGGACTCTGTCTCGATTTATTGCAACGATAATGGTTTCAGTTGTAATAGAATTTTTTAACGCGCAGAAACAAAACACGAACGCTTCATTTCTTTTTATTCAATTGATCTTATTAGTGAAATTTTGATTGAAAAAATAAAAATTTATAAAGCTACAATTTCTTACGATACGAATGATCTTTGATGATATGTTTCTCGTGCTTTAATATAATAATATAATCGTCAGCTGTAATAAGTTTGTTCAAAATATTGAATTTCACGTTATTGCTATCGAAGATCCAACATAAAGTTCATTGCTGGGAACCGGTGATAAAATTATGCGAACCTTTCTGCTTCTCCAGATTCGTATTTCTCTTTTGAGTAACTCGAGTGGCTGCGTTTATGGTTGACATTTGACGACGAGGCGATTCTCTTTCGTCCCCAGGGCAATTCTACTCTCGTCACGTGACTGAAGCACGATTTAGAAAAAGGGCTCGACAAAGCCGATGGAGAAACCTCAAAAGAGATGGTATTAATTGTCCAAGAACAGAAATGCGTTCTTGTTGTGACAGAACGTTAATCGTTTGTGCAACCTTATTGTGACACGGCAATCGAAGCTGTGGGAACTACAAAAATTGTTTGGCTTCATTGAATTTGTACGACGTAGAATAATGAAATTGATAAAGTAGGTTAACGCAAATGTATTTCGTACTATATTACAAAGACAATTATTAATAACTTGTATATATGATAAATTTAAGTTGGGTACTTAGAATTAATGAATATCTAGACATTAAACTGTAACTTCATGTTGCCTCGCTTTCACTTAATGAATTTCGACAAGATAAATGATAGGGATTTTAATTGAGCAAAGAACTTAGGTGAGTATTTCAATTATCGACAAAAGTTTAGGAGCATCGTAATAAAAAATGCAATTAAGAAAACTTTTCTGAATTTTCGATATCTTCTAAAGTATTTAAGTATCAATTATAGTTATTTAAATATTATTTAAAGATCATTTAACTAACAAGCGTTAATTAAATAGAACAAGATAAGAGATCGTAAAATATTTTTACATAATATTTATTTTTTTTTATGAATATTGTGAAATTATTTTAAATATTTTATTATTTATGCAAACAATAATAATAGAAAATATTTTAAAACACTATTTATAATATATGTTGAAATTAATTAAATTCATCGTATGTTAGATAAATCATTGCTATTATAATAACTATTACATACTTTTTATCTCGTTATCGACTCAGGGAAACGTGAATATATCAGATTTTATCGCCAGTAACTTATCCATTCTGTAGTTTAAGTTACTAAAGATTATACACATTAGATTTCTTGATTAGAGAGCAATAACATGCGATCATATTACCACCATATGACGGACACCGAAACCGGGGTGATATTAAATTGAAATGATTAAATCATCAAGTATGATTGATGTCTTTTTTTAATTAAAAATATATTTTTAAGTTAATTGGCGCATATAACATTGCAAATTTTTTATTTTTTATTTTTATTATATACAAATTATTTACAACATTAAACAATAGCTGTCGCACACAGTCGATATTCATATTTATATTCTAGCCAGTTGCGTCAGTTCGTTGCTTATCGCGAGATCTGGCATCTGTCCGAAATGCACAACGCTCTAATTCAGCTACTAAATAACAGTGAGAAAGAAAAGACCGTTTGTCGTCTGGCGGGGGAATGGATCGGGGGTTAAACTGCGACGTCAAAACGAATTAAGTCATCGAGAGAAGAGATCCCGTCCCTCACGTAGACCGACACTTCCATTTAGAGCGTTCGGGTCGGCTCGAAGATCACGCAGATGGATCCCTCGCGATCGTTCTCGCTCTCGCACACGCTCGTGCGTACATATCTTCGAAGAATCCGATCGATCGTTCGTGAAAGGATACACTATAGGCAATGGATAAACCTTGAAATACCGACAATACCTTGATTCCCGATGCCAATTGTGCCGAGGAACTGTTCACAAACCGACCATTGTTCATGATTGCCAGACGACAACGTTCCTTCCTCAAACTCTTGCTTCTACCAAGAAGAGAAGACGGGCCAGGAGAGAGTGGAAAAAGAAAGAGGAAGAAAGAGAGAGAAAGGGGGGAGGGAGGAATGACGCAGAGTTGGATTAAACGTGAGACGATCGGGCTAGATTAAAGGTAAGCCAGTTTGAGATATAGGACGTCGCTTTAAGTCTCTCATTGAAAGAGAAAGCTCGCAGTAAATTTCCTTCAATAAGAGATAAGATTCTTAATCATTATTGAGATCACTATCGCACTAGCTGTATTCCTAAGTCGAACTATTTGGGACGCGTAAAATTAAAGATTCCTAAGGAATTCTAAACTGTTTATTTTTTTGTATTTTTTACTACCCTTACTTTTGTGTACAATTTCTGAGCAGTAACGCAAAATTGCAGGTAATAGAGTCGAATTTCTATTTGAATGAGAAAACTTGCATTAATTATACCGTTTCAGATAGGCGTTGTTTAAAATGACTTGGGAAAGTGAAATAAGTTAAAACAGATAGAAATAGAAAACGAAAGATAGTGACAGAAAGACATCGTAAGAAAGTTCAGGACTTCATTCTGATATTCTGAAGATTTATATTATTTACAGTGAAAAATGTGCACGTTTAAAATATGAACTTTCGCTAAACACGTATATGTATGTATAAAATCGAGAGACGGCCTACTTTTTTCTTTTGCACGTGAACATAATATGTTACAAAAAATAATAAAGTGTAAACATGATTAATAAAAAAAAAATAGTCAACACATCGATACAAACTTATTCAAATGAATTAATAATTAATATTAAATATTTACTTATTTATTACTAAAGTATACGTTTCGTTTAACGCTTTTCTTTCATTTCAATTGCTTATGACGAATAATAAATTAATGCATCTAGGGACCATATTGAAAAAGGAACAAGTATTTCAAATCGAGATTATAACTCAAATGCTTTACACGCCGCAACCCCTTGTTTTCGCGACGAGTCTCTCCTTCGTTTGGTTTCATCCATTCGAAATCATTCAAGCATATATCGAAAGACGATTTGCTCTCGGCACCACGCCTACCGTAAAGAGCATCCCATGCATACGGTAGCTGGGGCGACCCGGAAAACCGGATCCCTGTCGGACAGATCTCCGCATAGGGTTTGGCTTAAGACCGCAACATTTCCCCTCCATTGTCGCGTTTTAAGCGTGACGGAATTGTGATCTCGTTCGCCATCGTCCAGCCATGACGTCACAGTGGTCAACTCGCCGTTGAATCGCATTAGTGCATTAAAGTCGCCATGTTGGCTCATTTCTAGCGTAGAAGAATAAACACGGATATGTAAACAGAGTGAAAATTCGGCAACCTGAGCTAATAGAGAGAAAATGTTCAGAGAAGAGCATACAAATGAGTGATGTACGAAAAGAACGATTTTGTGGAAATATATAAAAATTTGGCTACATAGATCTAAAAATAATTGTGTTAAAACCAAAATAATTATATATGTAAGAGATTTAAGTTACTAAAATTTTTTACAGTATTACTTATCTTAAGTTTTTTACATAATTATTTTAATGGACCAACACAATTATTTTTAGATTTGTATTTACTTACATTTTTAAATATTTCAGCAAAATTGTTCTCTCCGTACGAATATTATATTCACACACATTGTTGTACTTAATTTTGTACAACTTACTATTTACACGATGCATATTTTATCGGTATACAAAATTCTACGAAGAAGTATACCTCAGATATAAACAGGAAAAACCAATTAAAGAACAAGAGAGAGAAAGAGAAAGATTTCATTTCTATGTTTAATTACTGTAGAGATAAAACCAGCTGACGATAATGAATTTAGAGTCTGTAAGTTACTAACAAATACAGATAACGGAGACAGATAAAACGTATGCTGAGATCACCAAGCTATCTGAATTTACATGAACCAGACAGTAGCATCGATCCGTGAAGCCGTTTTTAGCTTCTAGCTCATCAGTCCGCAGCATCCCTCTTGCGGTGACGACGACCTCGTGTTCCGTGTTCTATTCAATCTCATACGCGACTTGGATTTCAGATTACGGTTTTAGAAATGATCGACTCTAATTAATTCTTTCAGTAGTAAAAGCCAATAAATGTCCGCAAATGCATCTATAGATGATCCTCTTAATTACATCTATTACAATTTTCTTTAGGAAATAGTTCATTAGACATGATTATATGATATATAAGATATATTTATCATCAATTATAAAGAAAAAAATATTACCAATTTCAGTTTTCGATTTGATAAATACAGAGTGTAAAAAAATCATTTAGCATTTATTTATAGATAGTACATATCATACTGAGTAAAAGTCTTAGTAAACATAGGTCGAAAATTCAAGTTTTGTTTCTGAGATATAAATAATTTTGTATATTAATATCATAATTGATTTATTGACTCTTCTACTTGTTGCATATAACATGAAAAAAAAATTGAGATAAATAGCACTGATGGTCTATTTGGAAGAATGAATCCAGTGAGATGATCTCCCTAATGTCTATCCAATCGTAATGGCCATCCAATAGCAATGTAATTCCCGATGAAATTTTTCATCATATAGCGTATATGAAAATTGAATCAATTTGAAGAACGCGATTTGTAAATCTTCACGTCATACGATACGTAGACGCCAATAAATCAATTATATATGATACTAACATACAAAATTATTTATATATCTTAAAAACGGTTGAGTTTTTGTCCTATGTTCACTAAAGCTTTTTACTTAGTATGGTGTGTATTATTTATTATGTAAATGCTGAATGGTTTTTTAAATATTCTATATATATA
>NW_017259383.1:1258417-1263299 GCF_001594045.1 Atta colombica
GAATTTCTATTTTTAAATTATCAAGTCATATCTTCTCTCAAATATCATTAAATAAACAAGAAGTCAAAAATGGTAATGTAGAGAAGTAATGTAGAGAACGAGAGAGTGAAACGACTGCTGCAAAATCTGCTTTTATTGATTTCTTGAAGTTTTTCTTGAAGTGGTTATCATTGAATATTAGATCTTTTGCTTGAGGAGAAAGAGGAAGGTAAACACAAAAAAAAATGTGAGGATGAGACATATATAATATTGCCGAGAAGATTTCTGATATTTCATTTTAATGGAAGTAAATCATTTTAATGGAAGTAAATCAATTTCTCACATGTGGCAGTAATTTTCAACTTATTGTCGTTGTAAATCTTTTGATGGAACCTGAGACATTGGTGAATGTGTTAAATATTTTTTATTAGATGAAGCAACAACGGTATTCTTCCTAATCATGAGTTCAGATAAAAGTCTTTTCCGAACATGTATTCGGAATGTAAAATCAAATTGCGACATGGATAAATTTTTACGGTACAGATATTTTATATCAAAAGAATGATTTATTTATTATTATCTCAGAGTTTTTTATTTTTTTGAGCTTATACTTTCATTGTAACAACTAACTTGATCATCTTATATAATTATTTTGATAGTCTAATAAAATTATTTTCAGATCTGTATATATCTAACTAAAAGTTTATAAACATTTTAATGAAAATTTCTTTTCATGTATATATACGTACATATGTATATATGTATATATGTGGCAGATGTGACATTTCAACATTTAAGGAATATAGGATCAATTTTCTTTCAGCAAGAATTTTATGACAAGTCAGATTATAAAATTATTTAATGCTAAATTTTTAAATATAAGGTAAATTAAAAAAATTGGGAGTAAAAGTTCAGATTCTACGCGAAACTCAGTATATTTTGTTAGAATGCATGACTGAAATATGAAAAAAATTAAATAATCTGTAGATTAAATAGTATAAAATACACTTTTCGATTTTTGTTGAAAGTTAATAAATTTTCATATGCATATCGTTTATTTAAAAAAATAAAAAAATTTATTATAACATATTAGAATAAAATAACAATATCACATTATTATGTTTAAATAAGGAAAAAAAATAAGAAAACTGTTACGTCAAAGCTGTAATATGATTTGCAACTATTCAACTTTTCAACAAAGTATTCCAAGAGAGTAAAACTCTGGTACTTGAATTTTAATGTTAAACCAAAAATGCTCGAAACTTGTTTCCACATAAAAGTAGTTTCTTAGTCGCGGGAAACTTCATGCCAATTTTTCGTGGATAGACATTGCCAAGTTGCGGAATGTATTACATGTCATTGTGTTTCTTTTGTTCCCGGTTTTTCAATTCTGATGCAAGGATTCGCGGTTCTTTGTTTCGGTCAGGAGGTAGACGAGAAAAAAAATGATGAACGCGAATGGAGAGTAGCAAATAGAAAGACAAAAATGTACAGACGGACTTTGATGCGTAACGGGAAAAACTTCATTTCGCGCGATTCATGCGCAACATCAATTTGTTACGATACGTAACGGGCGAAACTTTTATGATGATTTCCGAGATTACAGTCACGTGCTTTTGATACTTTTGAAACAGTAAGTTTAAACTCGACATGAACTTAGACAAGGTAAAGTAGAAATTTAGATCGACTATAAGGATAAATAACTTTTAGAACAAAAGATTGATGAAGTTTTCCATTGAAGTGACAGAAACGTAAAACAGAACTGTGAAACATCATTTTTTATCGAAACAATTCACATGATTTTTCATGAAATTTGAAGCTTGATTGTTTGATTTTATGCAAAAACAGCGAATTGTGCGTAGTTTAATTATTTTATAGCTTTTGCTAAATTAATTTAATTTAATTTTCGTTCGAGTATTTTGTAATTAAGAGATATCGATTCTGTCTCGCTTGCTGTTTAATGAGGGAAATGCGTAATACATATTTTAGGCTACGTATTTATGATACATTCCAACAGACTTTGGGATGTGGATATATATTTGTTCATAAAGTGATTCATGTTATTTAGGATATATAATCGAGTTATGCTTATGTATTGTTTCGGAGCTATAGCTAATTTAGAGGCTTCCGATAACCTTGTTATTTACCATTAACAAACGCATGCATCGTAATATTATGTTATCCTTTGCAAACTCCGTTAGAATTCCATCAATCATCGATTACTTTGTGGTATTGAGCGGCATGTTTCATAAATAGCATACAAATTCACGACCAATAACGTGCCGACAAATACCGCGCGGTAACAATGCGACGGTACTTGTCACGGTTGATCCTCATTTGATTTTTCCTCGACCACCGTTGCCACGATCGCGTGCACGTGCTCATGTAAATGTCCGCTGCAGTTTAACCTAATTACAGCGCGCGGCAGAGTGACGGCCCTCGACTTTTCTACATCGAATATCCGTCTGTCACGGGAAAACAGTTTCCGGTCGCTGTTCCATTGCAAATGACATCGGCCGCGTGGTTGAATCAAACGGACGCGGTCTCTAATAACACGATTAATGCAAAATTCAACGCTCATTCGCATCAGCAAATATCACTTTAAATCACCAATCGAACCGAGAAGCGACCACCGTCCATGAGGTCGGAAATTTACGTGGACTCGCAGAATAAAAGTGCCATTCCGCGGATTTGCCGCGGCGATCCGGATGATCCGAAATAGGTACCATCGCTAGTTTCAAAGTTTTAACACTAGCGTAAGCCTATTTTGTTATTTGTACGTATCAGAGAAGAGACTGCAACATTATTAAACTTCAAATTGCGAAAAATAATGATTTCTCGATTTTTTTTTTTCTAAAACTTACCATTTTTTTCTGTTGGATTGTTTTAATAAATTACTAAAAATTCTTCTTGGTGCAATCCTAGTAATTTGCTAAACTAAAATACAAGTTATTCAGAAAAAATTCTTAAATAAACATCGAGTTTAAATTTCCCAAGGGACACTGTCCGTTCGCTTTTCACTCAGTCATTTTCGTGAAAAAAAAAAAAAAACTTGAGATATTTATACTTTAATGTTTCAAGAGATAAAATCTTTTAAGAATATTTCTAAGATGCTGTATCGATAAGATGAACTCGACAAGATTATTTATCCAATGATGTTTATCACCAGAAATAAGTGACTCCGATATTTAGTAACATCGGCTTTTTATAATCAACGAGAATATCTTCTAGAAAAATCGCCATGAAAGTCATATACTCACGTAACTTATTCGTTCGTAAATTTGATACGTGATGTACAGCAGAAAGTATGTATGCTTTATACATGTGGACCAATATATGCATATAATACACACTTGTATGTACGTTATATTGAAAATGTATAGAATTCCATGATGTTATCGATATCTCCCTATCCCTGTCACTTTTTGTCAATTTCTCCGAGTCTTTCTCGACATAAAATGCATCTTTAATAAAAGCGAGATCGTGGAGAAACTACATAAATAAAGTGTTTGTCAAATTGCGAAATTTTCATCTCATGGAATCACTGACAACAGCTTGTTTATGTTTATTTTAATCTCATTGAATTTACCATTGCATAGATAATTGAAATTTCCATTCAACTGATATAGCGCAATGTAGTTTCGCAATGTAATTTCCAAAAATTATATTGCTCTTTCGTATTATTGCATTAATAAAGCAATTTAATAAAGTAATTTAATTAAACGAGAACAATGCACTGCTTCAGAGAAGCCGAAATATTTTACGAAATTATTGACGAGTTGATCGCGTTTATTTTACTCTTTGCTGATTTTCATATGCAAATAAATAGAATTGATATGAATAATGTGCAGAGTAGTTTAAGCCAAATTCAAATGACATTATTCCTTTTATAGATATTTTTATATATATCTTCTTTTTTATATATATCTTCTTTCATTAAAAAAAATATTAAGTATACGTATAATTTTAAAATTAGAAAAATTAATTCTTTTAACGGTTCTTATAGAGGACAAAGTTTCTTGAAGTCGAAATTCTTGAAACGCGAATAAATATTTCTGTCATTTTAGATATTCATGTGCAAAATATCATCGAGATAAATTGGAATTGTGCGCGCAAGTCAAAATATATATCCAGGAATAATCTCGACCCACATCAAACATCGAGTGGTTATCGATATATGCAGAGACATGATATCGAGCTGACGATGTCAGCTGCCTCTTCGACTACTTCCTCATCAAGATCTCTCGTAGAGGTTTAGTAAAGCAAACTGGTCAATTATCTCCTATCTGTACCACTAATAGTAGCATAGATCAAACAGGGCCTTAGTCTGCCAAAGGGAGTAGTTTAAGATAAATTCTGAATTTCTACATCTGAGAGCTAAAAGAACGAAATAGAAATCTAATTTTTCATTGCAGTTTTTATGGAAAATACTATGTATTTTTAAAAAATATGTAATATTTTACACATTCGGAAAAAGATGTGGAGTTAATAACGCTTACTGCAATGAAACCAGCATGTATTGGCGATAGCATTCGTGCTATAACGAAGACACAACAATCAAACGAGTAAAAGCCACAAAGAGAACAGAATAAACGAAAAAAGGAAAAGCACTCAATTGGCGCCCACGCGAAGTCACGCGGTTCGAATTCTCGGGGCGAAAAGTCATCACCACCCGCGCTTGCATTTCTGCTCTTCATCGGTATATGAATATGCATATGCGACAACCGCACATTCGCATGTTACTGCTCGCATGCACGTGTCAGCGAAAGATGAACGCGACAGTCGGAACGCATTGTTTACTCGTACGAGTCGGAATTGCCGAGAGAGGAAATTGTGAATAATCATCGAGTCAATTAAGCGAAAAAAAAAAAAAAAAAAAAAAAAAAAAAAAAAAAAAAGAAAA
>NW_017259383.1:1263399-1277671 GCF_001594045.1 Atta colombica
CAGAAATAAAAGAAGAGAGATTCTCTTCATTGATCTCTTAATTTCTCTTTTTTTCACACCCATTCTATATTTCTAGTTTTTTTCTCTTATTTCGTGGAGACACTGGCGAGCGGAATAAATTATGAGGTGTGCTCTATTACGAATCTAATTAGCAAACTTTTTTTCTTCGGCATATGCTGAGTTAAGCGTAGTTTATTGGTGAACTTGTCAACTGTGCGGATTTATCGAGCAGTTTTTCCGCTGCATTTTTTATCGCTGACGATGTGCATGCCTCAGTGTAGCAAGGCAGTATATCTCGCTCTAAGATTTCTCGTTCTAGATTCAAAAATTATCATAAATATCGCTGACGTGATCATATTTCCGTATATTAAAAAAAAAAATAATCCATCGTGTGTTCCAATTCTGCCGTTTTTTATTTTTTTTTAACTCCTGTTGAGTTTTCTTAGCACTGCGTGATACTATTTATTTTTCATATATTTTTGTTCTGTTTTTTTTTTAAGCATTACTATATCTATCTTAACTTTATTTTATATCTATAAATAATATTATCTCATAATACTATCCAGAGAGAGTATTATCTTATGATATTATATATATAATAATATTACATATTTATTTTATTAGAAATACTATTTTTACAGTAGAGTTATGAATACTACAAAAATTTATTATTAGAATATAAAATAAAGTTAAGGTAAGTAAAATAATGTATACATAAACGAAACAGAACAAATGCGAAAAATAAAGTATCAGGTATTGCTAAAAAAATCAATAGAAGTAAAAAAATTAAGATATATAGCTCTGATTTGTTTGAAGTTTGCGTGCGCATAAAGATCGTTAAGTTATTTATATATATATATATATATATTCTGCTTATAAGTATTGTATTTTCTTTAATCGCATAATGTCACATTCTTTTATACAGCAACGAAGGTACAGCACAATCTTTCAAGCTTAAGTAAACCACGACACGGGTATGGGCCATTAATAAAATTGACCACGCGCCAAAACTCCCTTTCGCAAGGGGCATCGGTAGCATTCGAGCAAGAAATAAAGAGCCGGAGAGCCATTGCAGAGAATAGAAAAAAAGTATCGCGAGAGGAAAACCTTGTGAGGGTGAACAGGCACAAAGAGACAAACATATATTTACGAAGTGTGCTACGAGAAGGTAGTAACGGTACTATTTTCTTTCTCAAAACTACCCTTGATGTCCAAGAAACGCAAGGCCGTCTTGGGCCGCCTAGTCGATGTGACACAAGCGTTAAACTGACCCGACTTCCTGTGACTTTTACAAAGATATACGTCACATGAAGTTAACGTTCTGGAAAATCGTCGAGCTAGCTATATATTACTAGAAATTCACTGAAATACACACGCACATATGCGTGTCTTTCTTTCATTTTATAACAGTTAACGAATGATCTCTCTTTCTTTCCTTTTCTCCCTCTTCCTCCTTATACTTTTACAACGATCCATTAAGTTTGCAAGACACGCGATCGCGGTTGCCAAGTTTTTGTTCGACACGTCAAGCTGGTTCATGTGATCATGTACAAGCCATAATACAGAATGGTTGGGAATGGCAAGGTTGAAATAGTTCAGAATTACGCTGCTGGTTAAGCAACGGAGGTAGGTTGTTACCCCCTTGCTTTGCCTTTAGGTTTGTTCAGTTTTATCAATAACGTGCAATTGTCTAGCAATCGAATGCACGAAGCTCGGATCTACAATAAAAATCGACTTATAAAATAGCCATGCAGACATACAACACACATACGATATTTTATACGTTTAACGCTTTCATAAAAAAATATATAAAAAGAAGAAAAATCGAACAAATTAATGATCTATCGTAAGGAGATAGATTGCATTTGGATGAATTATTGATCCGCACACTTTCGCAATGAATTTTACTTCATGAAAGTTACCGAATAATTTATCGACGTCGTAAAATATCAAACTCGGTATTCGCAACGAATCACTCTTTTCATGATATAGTTTTGAACGTTAGTACGTGAGTTATATAAGCCATCGGTTTTTGGGGATGTTAAATCATGCATGCAAGGGAATGTATGAAAACACCGTGGCTAAGCCATGTTTAATTAAACGAGAACAATGCTAAATGAGAACACGCTGATTATAAGCTACAAGACATAATCGGTGCTAGATTGTAAATATAAGTTTAATTAAAATCGTGTAACGAAAGTGAATCGTATAATCATGTAATTTAATTAAAAATTTGTTTCATCTAATAATCATTTCTTTTTATTCTTGCGAAACGGAAACAAATTATTTTATTATTCCTGTTTCAATTAGCTCCTATTTTGAACTATTTTCCTTCTCGTCTAATTTCATGTTCAAACGAAATAAATAGCTTCTTTTCCTTATCAATTATAATTTTTTTTTTATTTAAATAATTTTAGATTAAATATAAATTGTACATTTAAATAAAACTTTTAGATAGGAATATCAATTATGTAAAATAATCTTATGTTTTTTAATTGTAGTGTATTAATTTGATAATCTTTTTTTTTATTTGAGATATATTTAAAAATTATTTTCTTTACATAAGTCGCGTTAATCTCATAAAAACTATTTTGCAAACAAATCGATTAGTCGAACCATTTATCTACATGACACTTAATGAGCTATCAACCGTTTTAACACGATAGACACTTAAATTAACAGAGTGCTGTCGGCAAGCCGGTTTTCCCACCAAAGAAAGGGGAGAAAAATTTCCAGGACAGGAGTGAATGGATTCCCCGAGTTACCTACGCTATATGCGTATTCCACGAATCATTAAATCACATGGCTCAGCGGGCTGCCATCGGCAATATGCTACTTGTTTACTAAATCACTTCTCATTGACTACTCCACCAGGCAAATAACCGCCGACAATAATGAGGGACACTTGATTGTGCATCAAAGCCGAAGACGCGTGCCCCGCGTGCTGCTGTTCGTTCGTTGAGTGCGTGTGTGGTTGATCACGCACAATGCCACGCGTGTGTACGCAGACATACTTTGTAGATATTCGTCGACCGTGTTCGACTGATCACATATAATGCCGAATAAATATATATGTATATATGTATGTGTAAATGTGTAACTAGCAATGTGTATATGTGAAATGTGAAGTTGGTTTAGTATGTGACATCATCCCAAAGGGAATGATAGACAAACCTTCAAGGATAGTTCTTTTTTAACTGATCCCAAGAGGTGTGTTAACCTTGTTCTCGTTTTTGTAGAATTTTGTTCTAAGTTTTACCACTCTACTCTCTTATCTTTACGATGTAACATAAAATCGTGTACTTCCCATCGTGAAATTCCCATTGGGAAAGAGGTGGATGGATGGTGTCGCGAGAGTTTTCATGAGCGGCATTAACAGTGGAAATCGTTTCTGTCTTTATTTGTTCGTTTCTGTATTCTTTAATCCGATTTAATTCGCGTCAGTAACGTCGCATTTCTCGGTAATGCCGCATTTAAAAGGTAATGTTAATTACTTAATAGCATTGAAATATTGTGAATACCTCATTGTTGCATTGTTGTATTCTAACGCCAAAGCATAGCGCGCAACTGAAAGTCTAACTTTAACTTTAATGAGAAAACGCAGTAGCATTAGCCTCAGAGAACAAAAGAAAATTTATGCTCAGACAAAGAAGTTTTTTAAAATATTCTTGCGCGACAATTAACATTCTCTTCGTGTTGCAACATGCAATAATTCTCTCTAAGAGACTTTTTTATTCAGGTTAGTGATATTTTTTCATAATTTGATTACAGATAGATGAATAGCGTGTGATTGAAGTGCATCGGATGTCGTATTGGACTACAGCCGTATGCTATCGATTGTCGGCGAATCTGCATGACATAGGTCCAAATGTCACTGGGTTCGGCGACATATGATATCCGATCAATTTGAAGTCGACAATAAGAGAAACTCCGCTATGCCGAGACTATCTGGGATCGTTCGCAACTGTTACGTCAATATTGTATTGGGTGATGAGTATGCAGAAACGTAGAAATGAAAACATGCCTGGTCATTAATACGAATTTGTCGTACGGCCAACTTTCAAATGAGATCGATGACGATTTCATTTCCATTCGAGTTTTTCATCTCCGCATTCATTGAGATGCGTAACAGCAGCAGCAGTCTCGAAGAATGATGAGGAATCATTAACTTTTTTCCTCCGACGCGTAGCTCTACGCTTCTCGCGTAAACATCGCCTTTTTTTATTATACTCTAACAGTAGGCCTGCGTAAAAAATATCGTTGTGAAGGACTACTGAACCGTAACAAATGTAACATTCGATTGGGGGATCTCGTATTTTTTCCTAACTTTGCGTTTATAAACGCGATTAATTTCTGTGAATTAATGATAGTAATAGTTGGAATTCGTATCTTCTATATCGAAATTGTATAACCCGAATTATATCGGATTGTTATATTTGCTTTAATTCTATCTCTCATTTCTGTTTATAGGCATTAGAAGTAATTAAAGCAAATACATAGCGTAATTATTTCATGAATCCAAGCATATTTAGATCAAAAAGATGAATAATAACTATTGCAACACTGGTGTTGCATTATCCTCGACTGTGTATTCAATCATGCAAACAAGCATGCATAGTGCATCGCGTGCTAATGTTATCCACATTAAAGCGTATGGAATAATTGACCTCTCCCTCCTTTCGACTACTGACTGGTGCTTATTACGCAGTATCTAGAATCGGCATACGATATCGATACAGTATATAAGGCGTATTAACGTGCGCTATTGCGTCGAAGATGGAAACCATGACGGGAGCACACGTGCAGTCTGACAAAGGGTGAACGAGCGAAAAGGAGCACAAGAGAGAGAGAGAGAGAGAGAGAGAGAGAGAGAGAGAAAGAGAGAGTGTGTGCGTGTGCGTGCGCCTGCACCCCGCGTGTTTCGATTCCAGTGGTGTCGACGTGTTAAGTCAATCTCACTAAGCGTTAGAAACGGACTCGCGCGGACTTACGAGTCTCCCAGTTATTTCGTATCAATCGCAACTGCCACGTACTTGCACGCTGTGTTACTCCAAACTGCCTTGAAACTGCTGTAACTGTTTCGCGCGATTCCGAAATATCACGAAATTCGAGACGAGACTTTCTAACGTGCCGCGCGCTGCCGAATGTACGCGCATCAATCTATTTTGCATCCGAACTTGACGAAAATTGCAAATCGAGCAAATCGATTTAGCTAATTAACATAATGCAGTATGCTAAAATTGAAAAGATCAAATTCTCTGGCAGATGTCTTCCTTGACTATTTTAATATGAATATTAAATAAATGTGTATTAAATTATAAACAGAAAGAACGATTTTGCGAAAGTATCTCAAAATTCAGTTTCAGATACAGATTTGAAAATAACTTTGCTATCAAAATAATTATGTAGGATATTCAAACTATGATTAGAATGTCAAAACTTTTTGTAGCATTGCTTGAGTTTCAATAAAATTGTTCTTTCCGTGTACTTTATAATTATCTATTACATTTCTATGTATTTTATAATTATCTATTATATTTCCATGTACTTTATAATTATCTATTATATTTGTCACATTTCCTTTTCTCTCTCGCCGTCATTTAATATCTCAAGAGAGAACTATTTGTCTATTCTTCGAGAGTTTTTCCAAGATTAAGATAAAGACTTCCTATTCCACAGACAACTAAATTAATGTTTGTAGCGGAATGTTTGTCACATAGTGAAACGAAAAATACACAATATTTCTTCATTTCTTTTCCGAGATACGCGGTTCATTCAGGAACGGCCGAAATCGATATAGTAGTAATTCTACGCCAGTGATGTGGCTTCGACGTGCCGCGAATATAGCACGTCGTTGTGTCTTTTTCAATGCTTTAGGGTCGCAGACACATATTGCTTACGCTTCGAGAACGTGCTCGGATGAGGCATATTTGTTCTATTTGATCGTAGACGCCCCGACGCGACGTTCTATGGATTCCACGTGGCATGCATCGGGGGTGTGCAGGTGCGCGCGGAAAATACGAGGCGGGAGTGTCCCGTGACGAAACAAACTTGCGTGCGCAATTTAATTAAGAATTAACCCCGTGCAATTTCTCGTCGATTGCGTAGCTCGCCCGTTTGCGCGTGTCAGGACTCATCTCGTTGCCAGTTGCAGGCTGCGCCAATAAATGGAAAAACCCTGCGAACGACATTTTGAACGAAACGTGACATTTTAGAATAAACAAATTTCGTAATTCTTAAATAATTGTGTAGCTGAAAAATGTTTGTGTAAGTTTAAAAAAATATGATTTATTAATATTAATGTAAAAAGATTATATTATAATATGTAAGCGTTCATTCGAGATATGCATTTGCTAAATTGTTGTTTGGAATTAGCAAGAAAATCATTCGGCAAAGCGAATACTAGTATCTGAGAATCTAACTTTATGCATTTAGTTAATGATGTATCTTTTAATTAGACAAACAGACTTGATTACTTGTACTGATTCCTCAAGTGACTATAGTCAACTTAATTTCAACCGGGAGTTGAGTTCTCCGCAGTTTACTTGGTGATATCTGTGTGCTCGCAAGGGATGTCAGAAAATTATGCGAAGCCTCTGTATCTACTTTGCGAACGGAAAAATAGATCAAAAAAAAGATGTTTTATTATACGAACAAAATAGTAATAATGCGAAAAAAATAGTAATAATGACTTTACATGTAACTAACGATGAAAAATATTTAATTAGTATATTTTAAACTAAATAATTATATATAAGATAAATAAGTCAATAAAAATTAGCAAAAATATCATAGCAAATGTTGTATTATATCTTAAATCAAATTAATTGACTTTAGAATTATATTTGAATAGAAGTTATTTAAACCTCTAATTATATTGAGAAATTGAATATTCTCTCCTGAAAGCATTATATATGATAATATTCGTGATAGACATTAATACTACACAAACAGTTCTATAATAACGTAATGACGTAGTAATCAACATTGTTTCCAATTTCCATTTATGTAGAAATTCTGATGTGCTATTATTGACTATGATTAAATATCCCATTCTCTTATTCATACTAAATATAAATTTATTATTTTAACAATTTTAAGAATATATACCAAGTAACTTCAGTAATTACGTTATTTCGCAAGTTGAACATTTTAGAAAAAGTCAAATAAGAAAAAACATCTATTTAAATTTTGTTCAGAATTATACTATGTTCGAAATCGTTCCTCTTTCCTTACAATGTTTAATATTAAATTATTTTTTTAATCTCAAAATACTAATTAATAACGCGATATGCTACAATAATTAAGGAAAAATGTTAAGCATCATTAAAAGCTGATTACTGAATATGTCACACTCATACACACAAATCATAGGCTTGATCTGCGAATTTATTTTCACGGCAGCGTTCATCGGTGCTTTCGTGATTTCTTGAGAAGACAGCTTTCGCAATCATGACGCGATCGATCGACGACCTCTCATCGAGGAGGAGTTATATAAATGCAAGGATCTTTCATTCACAAGACTATCAATAACGCGCAACGGGTCCTGTAAAGCTATAGGTGCTACGTGCCGACTCCACCCAGTTTCCACGCTTCGCCGCTCCCGTCTAACAAGGCAAGTTCAAGTGCCCATTGTCGGGTTATGAATACGAGAAACATGTTCGAGGTCCTCACCCCGTGCATACTCGAGGAAAGCAGTTACAAAATTATGATATATCGCGCGTCACGTTGACGGCTGCGACAACGTATGCATATAAAAGCGCGAAATAAACCCGCGATAGAACCTGAAAATTTTGCAGCCGTAACTGGAGTATACTCCCTTTCTCTCTTTTTCTTTTTTTTACATATTTATACAGCAAACCCTGATTTTGGCAAATTTGTTGACAGTGAGCGATGAGAAAAAACTATTTTGCTATGCGTTAACGATCTGTGAAAATGGAAGTTATATAACCAATTTGTTTTCACGTTGTAAATTTCGTCTTTTACCTTTGATTCTGTATGGTACATGAATTTTCATGATGGATTTTCTCATAATAATTGAAAGTTATATATGTAACTTGGGAATATTAATTTTAATTACAATCATACAGAAATATTTAGACAAGATGTACTAAAAATGTACGAATCGTTATTCCAGATTGTTGTGTGCACACAATAAAAAGTATAAATATTTCTTTTAAATTAGTTCACCATCTTTTAACACTCTTTGCAATCTCGTGCAATTGTTGGCAGGTTGTGCAGCATTTAACAATCGATTTATGCCGACCCTACGAGCCATAATAATCACAGTTGAAAATACACCGAGTCTAGAAAAATTTTAGTTGCGCACAACACGAAACAAAATTACAATCAATTTCGCCACGTAATGTTGAAAGTGGCACATCATGCATTTATTGTTGTCATAAAATTTCAGTTAGAAAATGAATATGACCGCCGACTGTGACTCGAGGGTTCACGTTACATTCTGGCACAATAATGGTAAAGTTATTAGCTCCCGAGGCGCAATGAATATGCAAGCGATCCGCAATGAATCGACAAACTTTCCCTAATAACTCGACGATGATTTTATATTAATTTCAGATATCGTGTGAGAGCGTAAGCGATACGTTTAATCAAGTATTGTTGGATTTCGAGAACTGGAATCAGAACTGGTTTCGCTTTAAGCTTCGTAGCAGAAAATAACATGAAATTACAAAAGCTACCACGAGTTGTATGAATTAATCAGTTTTATCGATCAGACATAATTTTATTCGACGAACGTGTCTCCCTGATGGTCTAAGTAATGCATTTTAATCACGATAGTACCGTCATGATAATTATTAGCACCCTACGCGAAATGCATTTGTACCGTAACTTCTCTCCTCCCTGGCTAACAATCACCGTTGGACAACGGATCACCCTTGTCGCGCATTCCATGCTTTACTCCCTCCCTCCCCCTCCCGCGTTGTTTGCGCAAGTCGCATCCACAACCCTCTGTCCCCTTACTACCTAATTTAATAAACGTCCTCGCACAAGGAAACAGAGGGGTTGTGGTTCGTCCGCTAGAAGAATGACGATTCGCTTCTCTCTGACGCTCAGCTCATCTCTTTTTTCAATCGCTGTGCTTGTCGTCTCCGGAATGTTCAATTTGTACATACTTTGCACTTAATGTCGCCTGCTAACGTTCCTCGTGCCAGTGCCTGAACGGTATCGAATGACGCAACAATGCGGAATTTAATGACGCGTTCAGTTGAATTCACTCGTTTGCGTTCTAGCTCACAACATGCACACTTCGTGATTAATCATCCCATAAATTGCATCGTCCATTAATTATTATTCAACATTAGTATTATATATTCGATCCGACAAATATCGTTTTGACGTATTTCTATCAAAAGATTTAAAGCATATAAAGAATGTGCGATCTTCAAGCGATAGTATTTGTTGATGATTATAAGTTATTACATTAATCAATATAATTATTATCTATACAATTATAAAATATGTTTAATTTGGAAGAGAAAAAAAAATGACTACTTGCAATATTATGATAAAACGGTAGATAAAACTTTAGATAACCAAGATAGAGTGAACTGAACAAGGAATTTAATGCACCTCGATAAATGAATAAGTTATTACATTATTAAGTTACTAATGTAAGCCAAAATATGAACGAGAATTATATGAGAGAATTATATTTTTAATCTATAAAATGTTCAATGTTTTATTAGAAAAAATTATACTACTCTATATTTTCATAGTAATATGCATAATTTGGTCTAATTGTAAGAAGTCAAAGTAATATGAAAATAAATAATTAACTTCTATTTCTTTTTTACGCTTTTTATTTTATTTATAATGTTTTTATATAGATATTGACAACTTACCCATGTTATTTTTGATTCCAATCTCTTCTAATAAAATTGAATAAATGAAAACTTTATTGATCCTCTCGGGATTACAATTGTATACAATATTAACAATATCACATCGTAAATATATAACATACTCATACAATTAATCCTATCTAACTTAAACAATATTTACGCATACATACACACGGATCTTCGCTTCCGTTGCACTCGGCATACCAATCATAAATCACCTCTCATTTCCCGTCTTACTTTGCAGTCCAGGCAGTCTCTTCCTAATTTCCTCCCTTTCTCTTTCTCCCTCTCCCTCTCTCTCTCTCTCCTTAATAAAAATTATTTCCATTCTAATTATTATTCTCAAAAAACATTTATATTCGCATAATCCCACTTTACAGCAATCGGTAATGCCATTATGTATATATGAATGACAAATCACATTTTGCTAGTCTTTACACATCAATGAAGATTTTCACTCATACATGAGTGAAAATTGCAATAATCGATTGAAATGCACATTGCACATCCGACCGTTAGCCGACCGTTAGCAATCTCTCAACGTTATAAAGTTCGTGGCCGACGGAGGATTTCGTATTTCAATTTTTCGACTGAAAGAAGAAAGAGACTCCGATAAAGCTCTCGATGGAAAAAAACGAGGTGCATAAAATCCCTTGTTCAGTCCGCCCCAGATTGGCTATCTTTCTAAAGTTTTATCCACTCATCGTAATACTGCGAGTATCTCCTTTTAACACTTTCATAAATTAAGCATGTTTCATGATTAGTACTGATTAACCGAGTTTTCTTATAATCCTCATATACGTTTTACAGGCTGAACTTTAAAAAGTAAACTTATCTATTCATTTTAGTAACGTTTTATATACATATGTACCTGTAACTATTCTTTTTCGTTTTATTCGTTTGTCGTATATAAATACTTATAATTTACTCTTTTAATTTACTCTTTTGGAATTTATTTTTGTGCATAAATGCTTCTTAAATATTAAGTTATTGCAAATAATTTAAATTAAGCGTAATTTTTGCATTTTATGGACTATTTAATATATTAAGAGACCGTGACCCAGATGTTCGAGTTAAAAGTCGCGACTCTGTTGGCACTTTATCAAAGACGTCAAGCAATACAGCACTTCCATAGTGCAGTCAGCAAAAAGAATCATGGAGAAGCCGCACTCTCTCAGTCGCCTGTGGAGCTTTAAGAAACTCTGAGAAATAAAGATTTATGATTGAGAAAGCTGGTTGATCTTGGAGGTAGAGAAGAAAAATAAGTTTCGACATTAAGGAATATCAAAGGACTGTATTCATTTTTTTTTGTTATTTTAAATTTCTAATTTACGTATAAGAAAGCACGTAAATTACATAACTTTAACTACATAATAAAGATACGATATAATTAAGTATTGCAATATTATTTTATCTCAATAATGATAAAAAATATTAGAGAATAGATATAATAAAATCATTCAAATATATATTTATGACATTGATTATAGAAATAAAATATCGAAACACTTTAAATAAAAAATTTTATAAGAATCGTAAAAAAAAATGGATATTTCAATATCATGAATTGTTGATGAAATTTAATTATTATCGAAAGATATTTAATACAATTTAGCAAATTTACTTTGCTTCTACCACCTTTTTATTTATCCTGCGTACGTTTACGTAGGAAAAATACGCAAAATACGAAAAGTACGTAGTTTGTTTTTTATGGTGGGCGTAAAAAGGGCGCACACGTGTAGCGCGACATACGTAAATTGCTGTTTACCTACGTATTTTATTTTATTATCAAGCATGATGTAGCATGTGGGAGTAGAGTAGGCAGTATTATCGTTAGATATGGAGCCTTTCTTCTAATAAAATTCGATCGATGTGTTAGTAAATCTCGGTTCACGAAGCTCGGAAATTGCGGGGCAACCTTCGATATTTTCGCTCCTGACATTTTTCACACTTTTAAGCGAGTGTAGAGATAAAAAAATAATAAAACGCTGTTCCGCAATTAATATCTTCTCATGTGGATAATATCGTCTTCGAAAAAATTTTAATTTTACGTCTAAATATCAAGATATTTATAAATTAATAAAATTAATCAAATCTTTAGTAATTAAATTCAACAAAATATACTAAAAAATTTGTAGAGAAGAATATAATGTTACTTTTCCAAAAGACTGCACATCTAACCTTTAAACACTACAGGAACAACTTAGTTAGATTGCTTATAACTTTCATAAAAATAAATACATTGCAAACAAATTGTTTTTCAATTAAGACATTGACATAATGGCACCAAGCAAATGTATGTAGGTATCTTTATGAAAAAAAATTATCAGCAACAAAAATATTGAAAAAGTATTGAAAAAAGAAAAGTCGGGTGTACTATATAGATACAGATGTTTAAAGATTAAAAATAAGTATTTGTCTATTGTCAATAAACATCAACAATGATCGTTTTCAGTAAAATGTTTATTTTACAACTGTTGAGAATTTTCTTCGCTGTAATAGGACTATTCCTTTAGATTTAAAAGTATAACCAAATTAGCACAAAGAAAAGTTGCAAAATAAATATTCTGCTAAACGTGGCCATTGTGTCTAATTGCCTAGCTTTTCACGACAGTCTCATTGATTATTTTATAATTTGTTTCTCGTTAACCGGGCATCTCTTCGAAAAAGGTTGTTTATTTGATCGGTAGCATCTAATTTTCTAAGTATTACCGCAAGGATCTCTCCAGGGAAATCAATAGGATCACTCTTAAATCTTTTTTCATAGACCTTGCCTTTCGGTTGGAGCGCAGGATCGACTTCTCAAGTGACACCCATCGTGATATCCCGCGGTTTCTCGCACTTCATAGCGACTATTATTTCGTATGATATCTATAAAAGCAGGATGCCATTCGTTCGATCTCCATTCATCGCGCCGTCGATGAATGAAGTCGAAAGAGGCACTTGGCCTTTGCATCTCAACGTCCTCCAATGCCGAGTTGAATCTCCTTTGCCACCCCCGAGAATTCCTGAACCATCTCTGTTCTATTCTCTCTTCGTCGAGCTGCATTTTATCATTATATACACTCGGAAGCTCAATGAGAATTCCCGGCGATGCGAAAAATTTAAATTTTATGTGGGCTTATTTTACCTATATCGCCGGGACTCTTTTAGGTTACAGGTACTACAGGTTACAATGGCAACGTTTCGAGCACTTGTGAATGAATTGCTTACTACGGTCCAGCATACGAATCAAGAAGAAGACCATCTGGTCAGTGTGACTTACTACGAGAATAATACAAACTCTCGGAGATCATTGAATTTAACGGTGATCCCAACGGGGCTCTGGGGTCTTTATGTCCAATTTGGGGTACTCCAAAAGAGATAGAGAAACCGTGCAGAAGAATGATCTAGACATGGACACATGTTTCAATGAAAAGTAGCATTCATTCGCCAGAAGTTTGGCCGTCGTCCTCTCGCCAGGACGAAGGCGGGGTCGATTATTGATTTCGTATTAGCGCCTGTAGACCGCGAGCGAGGGAATTTCTCGTAAATTTGCGTCGGGCCGGAACGGTGTATTTCTCTTCCCGCGTTTTCTTTTTTCTTCGCATTTATAGCCGCAACGGTACTCCACTGCCTCGTGCTACCGCCCGCACCCTTTACGGTCTGCGTATAAAAACCTTTTTTTAATGCTTTATTAATAACATAATAGAATGGCTGCGTAGATTGCGATGCTGAAAGTCAATATTTCATACGCCATAAAATTCGATTGCTTACTGACCGAGACAGCGAGAAAATCTTTATGTGAATAGGAAATTTTTCGTGTAACAAATACGAAAAAATATCATAAGAAGATGCTTAAAATAAATCTAAATTTTTGAAAGATATAGAAAAATAAAAAATTTAAAAGGTCTCTTTATATCTTTTGATTTATTTATTTTTCAAATAAGGTCACGTTATATATTACGTATAGTCTATCTATATTTATTTTTCGATATGTGATAGTAAGATGACGTTATAAGACGATGAAAATTTATTATTTACTCAATTCATTACTTATGAATATCGATTTCATATTAGAACTGTGTTCTTAATATTCCTTTTGCGACTTTGACTCTTTCGGTCCGTATCGCAAGAAGATAGATATAAGGATGTCAGGTGCCGCCGCATGAAAAATCGATTTCCTCATTTAATTTGTCATTACTGACATGCGGTACAATTTATAACGGTATTACAAACGGGTTTCTCAAGACCATAATAAAACTGAGTAAATGCAAAAATCGAGATAGCCGATGAAGAGCTGACTCTTCCTGTTCAGCTTACTACCGAAAGATATTTTTTTGCAAATACAATTTCTATATTCAATGTCTTCTCTCTCTCTCTCTCTCTCTCTCTCTCTCTCTCTCTCTCTCTCTCTCTATATATAT
>NW_017259383.1:1277771-1290652 GCF_001594045.1 Atta colombica
TGCACATCGTTTATTGCAATTTAACGAATGAAAAGTAGTTCGCAACGTTTAATCCTTCAATTTCCGATCTGTCTCATCCCTATGAAGAAAAATACAGATTGCTTTCCACGTAGAGGAAAAAAC
This sequence comes from Atta colombica, assembly GCF_001594045.1. Classification (NCBI taxonomy): domain Eukaryota; kingdom Metazoa; phylum Arthropoda; class Insecta; order Hymenoptera; family Formicidae; genus Atta; species Atta colombica. The sequence goes on from NW_017259383.1 coordinate 1,277,895, forward strand.
AGTATCGCATTTTATATCTTTCTATGAGGCAATATACTGTCATTTGCCCTTTTTCTAACCGTCATCGATTTTTCGCTGTGTAAAAGGTGAACATCCATAATAAGCTTCTGTTTGAAAAAAAAAAAAAATATTATTTGCGCTTTTTGTTTTCCCGGTATGTTATACACCATCTGAGATTCGCTCACATCGACGCAAAAAAAAAAAACGTTCTCACTAAAGTGTAGCAACGATTTTATCGGGAATGCACTGTTTCCTTCCCCTCACGTGAGGAATTTCACGGGAGGTATCCCCGCAGGAGTTTCGCGAATCGATTTATTCGGCGGTAGAAAGGAGCGGAGTTCTTTTTGTCGCGCAGCAAGAATTTCTTTCGAGCATTCAAGTGTCGAGCGGACGCGAATCGAAAATGTATCGGAGGATCGTCATCATCAGGATAGAGAAGTTTCATCAATTTCCATCCTTTGTGACGGAGTCACTCGCTCCGTAAAACCACGATCAGTTGGACCGTCGTTAAAACTGATCCCCTTCTCTTTTCGTCTTCCTTTACCGTTGGAAATTGCATCACGTCCAGAAGCGTAAAACTAATCTGAAAGACGCAACATTGACGCCGATACGCCATGTCGCGTCGCGACGCCCTTTTACGAGTTAGCAGTTCACTTTTCATGCTTAATTGCCGGCTTTATATGTGAGATGCAACGTGCTGCGTGCATCTTGCCTCTATTAACAGCCAAGAGAATGAGTGTGAACTGATATAGACAAAAAGTAAGTGAATTATAACATGAATTACTCTTGTATCTTTTATATCTATAAAAAACAATATATTGATAAAATATTATTGCGAGGAAATTTTAAATCTGTCATCCATTAGTACGATCAATCAATTTATCATTATAAAATAAATTCAAATGTAAAACAAACTGATACATTTTGCTAACGAAATTTTCATTATATCCATTAATCTTCTCGATTCTTAAATTAGATAGTAAATATTATTTTAATTTTTTCAAATTAAGTATCTTGATAATGAAATAATAAATTGAACTAATAATAAATTTATGTTCATTTATCTTTGAACATTTCAAATATATTTTTATTTATATTTTTTTTTAGAAACAAAGTCTCTTTGCGCTTTCTGCAAAGCTAGACAAACGTAATTTACGGTATTACAGTACGTAAAGAAACTCTGTAGTTCTTGTTAATCATGAATTTTCGTCAGATATAACTGCTGTTCAGCTTTTAAGCAAAATAATCTCTTGGTAAAATGCTACAGTATCCGCGAAAGAAATGATCCTCTTTAAAAATACCTTCAACTGCTTTTTCTCTTATTCGTCGACTTATCCTCTCATTCGTAAACTGCACAGTACTTCGTCTTTTTTTGTTATAAATCTTCGTTTTTTTTGTTATAAATCTCAAATAACGTTTATATGAATTTTGTGGTGCATGCATGATAAAATTTTCAATTGCTCTGTAGTTCTTTTTAAATATAAATGTTGTCACAAATTTTTAAAAATATTATTTTACGTAATCAGCAATTAAAATATTGTTTAAAAGAAAAAAAATTTATTAAACTTTTGGGAATTTTGTTCCCTTTAAAACAGATATTAAATAACATTAATTAAAATTGAGTTGATTTTCCATTTCACGTGGAAAGAGAACCAAATTTTTACTTTTAATTAAATCTAATTTTGGGAATAAACTTTCTAACGTTTTGCATTAGTGGACAAAACATTTCTATTAAAAGATACAAATTTCTAAAAAAATTCTGTAAATTTGAAGTTTCGGTAAAATTTATAAATATAATTTGACAAATATGATGTAATGTAAATATATATTTTACGAATTTGAAAATAAGAGGAAATAGATTAAGCACAGTATGTGAATTTTAACAAGAATATGTGAATGTTTAAATCAAAAGTTAAATTATTTCACAGTAAAGTCGTATATAAGTTCAGTTGTAAGTCCTCTTACAACAATAAATTTGCATAAATAAATTAAGTTAATGTCTAAGCTGAGAACGAAATTAAAAAACTAAAAGCCAGCTTATTAACCTATTTTTTCTCCTTCTTTTGCTCTCTTATGGATTTTCCATCTTGTACAAAAAGACAAAAGTATCACGCTTTGTTTTCTTTACAAAGAAAAAGCTTCTTTGGGATTAGGAATTGGCACCATCAATGCTTTAAATATAATCTATGTCTTTACTTTTTATTTTAATTTGATTTTTATTTATCAAGAAATATTTATGCGTTTATAATTATTACATATAATTAAAATTTTTAATTAAAAATGTATAATTTCTTTATGTGAACGAATATTCTTTATATATATTTGGTAGCAATAATTCTTTCTTAGCTCACAGTTTGATTATTTATATCATTATTTGTATTATTTATAGTGATTAATAAGACCAAGCCAAAAGGAAAAGTTTACGCCAACAGTATGTACGTTTAAGGGCATGCTGAAGCAATGGCTGAACTTGATTGAAGTCGATAGTACAGACTTTTTTATAAATTCCAAATTCGATAAGTGTCATTTCTCAGTCATTTCTTATATTTACTATATATCGTTGTGTTTCAAACGCATTCATCTGTCCTTATTTAACATGTTGCAACGTCATCTTTTGCAAGATCAAACACCTACTGTTAGACACAATTATTGCTTTGTTTACCATTTCGAGTCTTTGCAGCATTCGTATGGACGCCATTTGCAGATCGATATAAATCTTTCTTTTTAAGCTTTTAATCTTAATTTCATAAACTCAATATTGTTTGTGCTTAGTGCTGTGCTGTCATTTGGTCCATATGAGCTATACTTTTATATTAAGAAAACATCTACATCAAGCGATAATTCTACGAGTTTAAAAAAATGTAAGTTTTAATTTTTTTTCAATTTTAATATAAAGTCTATTGCAGCATCAAATTTTGCGTCTACTTTAATCTTATTAAAGGATTTTTTATTCCGTTCAGTAAATTCGGAGATTTATATCGATCTGCAAAATCCCGACAATTTGGCCACACCAGCATCCCCTTAATTGCAATAATGTATTTTCTTATGCATCAATAATCGTGTCGGCTCTAATAAGCTTTTATTTACTTTATATTATTGCGAATTAAATGTATTTATATGATAATTAAATTTATTAATATCCCTGTGAGAGTGCTTTTAAATTGGTGAACCAAAACAGGCGCAAGTGCATTAATACATTGTTAAATCTCATGACATTCGCAATAATGAATTGCAAGTATTTCTCACCACATGTGTTAATTACTAACTTCGTGGCTAATAATGATTTGTCGATACGCGCGCGCGCGAAAACAATGGCTTTTGCGCATTTTCGCACGTAATTGTAATTCTGCTCAACAATTACTTAAATTTTGCCCTAATTGCGAATTTCACGATTCATGATTCTATTATCTAATGTATAGTCAAGTGATTATTGTATTTATAATCGCACAATACAATAGCGTTAATTAAAATACGCATTTTCATAAAACAAAAACAAGTAGTAGAATACGATAGAATGAAAATTAAAAATTATATCAAAATATTTAACGTTATTATAAATAATTTATTTGCTTATTTACTCACATAATTTTTCATTTATATTATTATTCCGTATAAAAATTCCGTAATGCCGTACACCATAAATAATGACAGTTTTATAATAACCAGAAATTATACGAACGGATAAGATAGAAGCAAATTTAAAGATCACAAGAAATATAAATTCATGATGCACAAGAAATTAAGTATATAAGTTCGATGAAATACAACGGAAGCAATGAAAAAGCACTGAAAAGAGGTAACCGTGAAGAGTGCATTTGCGGTTAGCTTGTTAATTTCGTTTGATTTCACAAAGTTGTGTAGCTCCAAATTCGTTCTCTTTAAACGACTACATAAACGAGCTGCAACTATCGTGTACGTATCTACACATGTCCGTGTAAGTTTTTACCTTTCTTTAGATTTCCCTCGTGTACGGTCGATTGCATCAACAGCGGCGATACATTCGAGGAAACATTTACGATTCGCGACGAGCGCTCTCTTCGAGGAGAGGCGTGAAATCCTTCGTGCTTTTCGAAGATCCTCGAGAGATCCACCATGTCAAATCCTGATGGAGGGCTCCATAGCGCATCCGACAAATAGTTTGGTTCTAACGCGAGAAATAGGCGTGGAAACGAGACAGCTGCCAAAGACTTTCGCCGACTTTTGCGGATTCGCGGAGTTCAAGCAAACTTTTCGAATAGTCGCGATTTATACCGTGAAGTTACGATATGACATCTTGCCATTTTCATGTACATTGAAAAAAAGAGTCTAGCCTAGTATCTATTAAATGTTGAAATAATTTCAATCAAATTTCAGTTAATATAATCAAAAATAATATTATTTTTTATTATATTAATCAAACATCTAATTGAAATTAAATCACTCAACTTTGACAACTATCTTATCAACTTATCAGATTCTTTTTTTTCAGTGTAAAAAAATCTGAAATGTCTCTTTAAAAATATAATAAAAAAATCAAATTAAACGTAATTTTTAATTATTCTATAAGTACATCATCGAATATCGTAAATTCATATATATAATTTTTATTGACGATTTGATAACCACTAAGAAATTCTTTTTAAAAATATATGAATAAAAGAAGTTGAAAAATGCATTTACTCAACTCAAGGATGGTACTTGAGAAAGTATAATATATATACTTCGCGATCTGTCCTACTTGTTTGAGAATCCAGCAAACTTTTATTGCGCTCACATTTACCGTCGACAAAATAAAATTGGGAATAGCTTATCTTTTACATTATAATTTCCTGCAACGATCGCGAGAATGTTTGCTCCATCTTCGGCCATTGATAATAAAAATCAATCTTGAAAATCAAATCGATCGATTTTCTTATATGGGCAAACTTGTTTTCATTTTAAAGTACGAGATTCACCCTCGATCCAGCCAATTTGTCTACCAAGACAGTGGAGCGCCGACAAAGCCGACATGTTAGGGGCAGAAAGTCTTACATTGTGGCGAAACATACCACGCGAGTTCGAAAGGCATACTGGCGGAGGAAGAATATTGAATTGAAGAAATTTGGAGGAGCAGCGAAAATTTTCGAATAGCTCGATAGTTTCGCTGGTCGGGTACGCAGACACCTGGTGGCTACCTGAATACCGTGTGAGGCGTGACGTAATTTATCTAGTGGCCAGTCACGAGCGGTAACCCCTCTTGACCTGGCCTTCTTCTTCATTAATGCGGGCAATAGGACGCGCTCTCTGACAAATTGTTGGATTCTAAGGCAGGCAGAAAAATCGAGCCCAAGATTGGGAAACTGATCGAATTAAAGCTCTCGAAGACCTTGATATGATAAATCTAATTCTGAATTAAAGACAAATATATTTTTTAAATTGTTTTGATAGATTACTACTTGAATGACTAATAAAAGAAATGAATTAAGTTTATAGCTTATAAAATTCATTTTAAGAAACAATATTATAAATTCCATTAATAAATAATAATAATAATAATATATTAATTAATAATTAATCAAAATAATCTAAATTTTTCTAAAACATAATTCTTAATTCGTAAAAAAGATTATAAAAATGTTTACTATTTCATATAAATAATTTTTTCATATTAAATTAAGAATAATTTTAAAAAGTATTTTCTGTTTATAACTTGCAATAAGATAAAGTGACGATACTTAATCATCGAAGACAAGGATCATTTGGCTTCATTCTTGAAAGGAAAAAGTACTGATGACTTTCATGCTTTAGCTCTAGGATAAAAATTTGTCGTTGGTGTCGCTGATGCCACGACAGCCGATAAATCCTTGCCGGTCCGGATCTAATCCGACTGCCCATTTCTGCACCTGTGCAAGAGACTATAAACTGAGAATTATGCTCGGTCGAATTCGCTTTTACTACCGGCCGTACGATTCAGCATCGGTTTTGACCCCATTAATTATTCACATGCGAGCAAAACCGCAACGACGTTATAGAAAATTGATGAGCCCGTCGTTTCGTCGTTAAAATCGAAATTAAAACGGAATTTCCCACATTTAGGTATAATACACATTTCCGTTAACACCATCATTAAATATAAAGCAATATGATCATGTCTCATAAAATTGAAACTGGTCTAATTAACATTAACCCACGGCAATATATTTTGTTAAAGAAAGTAAAATTGCATGAAATGATTATGAAGATAAAAGTGTTAAAATAAAGACGAGAAAAAAATAATGAGACGTCAAATCACAAAAAAGAGAAAGTACATTTCGTTCGATGTGATGTTATGCAGAACATTAAATGTAGAAGTTAGTACTGGAAAACCTTAAAATTTAAATTGAGTATAGAAATGAATATAGTACATTAAATTACAAGTCTTTAGATGACGATGTGAATAAAACAGTCCCAATACCGCGAAATCTCGTTAAAGTTAAAGTCACGGTGCATTTGCTCTATCGAACTCACTATAGCACAGCTAATCTGCCAATTCAACTCTTCTCTCGTCGTCGTAATTCACTACTAAGCAGAATCGAGAAGCAGATGCCGTGACGCACATCGATGCATAGCGATTAATTGACGAAGCCAATTACAAAATTTACGAGTTCAAGCCGAAATCGAGACGTGATTGTACGGTTCGTTTATTAATTTACGTTCCCGCCGGAAGAAAATCTCGTCGAGCGAGGACAGGGTCGTGTGTGCTGAGCAAAGAACACGGGCCATCGAGTTCCCGATGGTATCTTTATATTGTATTATTGCATTAAGCACTTCTGCACACAACGAAGGGTATGCATCGCGCCGGGGCCAACAATAAGGGCACCCACGGGGGCCCTGTGAATCCTACGAACGCCGTATTATGGGTCGCGCGTACAATAGGTGGATTCGATCAAATACACGCAACTCCTCGCCCCGAATGCACACAGAAAATCCTATTCGCGATACAAACGCGACGATATACTTTTGGATATATTTTTGCGTCGGATATAGCACGATCGTTTGCTCCTGTTCCATTGTGAATCGATCATGCCATTTACACGTATCAAAAAATATTAAAAACACTGAAGATAAATACACTGATTATAAAGCATGCGATTCGAGTGATAGGAAAATTAACAATGTGGTTATCAGTTAATTCCAAGCATAATTATGAGTATCTCTCTATTTATAATTAAAATTATTCAATAAATTATAATTTGATTATTTTTATAAATTGAATTATTTATATGATCTGTTTAAATAAAATTATTCAAAAGTGATTGTAATGCAATTATGTAAACTGAATACTTATGTATGACATCGCGGATATTCATCATCTCATTGAACTCGTGAGAAATTCAAATCTGCGAACTTATATATCGGTCTTACCCGATATGCCATTCAATAGCTGCCGGCTTACATAATATAGTAGATGTTTTTCGAAACGTATCGTTATACATACCCCGGAGGCGATCATCTTTTCTCTTTATGTACCTAAGAAAAATTATAACCGTGTAGCCCGCGGGCCCGGTGAATGGCATAACTGCTGATCTCTGTTTGGTTATGGAACTAGTCGGGCAGGTCAGGCTCAACCGTTTTAACGAGTCATTAAACGACAGCTCGTTTCATGAGAATCATTGAGTTGCTATCGAATTTATGATCCACGCAAATATCCAAATAAATAATTATAAACAAATTTATTAAACAAATTTTGTTTTCTAGCCAAATAAATTTTAAATCCGACTATAAAAGTGAGCCGACCATAAAAAACTTATCCAAAGATAGAATAATCTGTAAATTATAACTTGCACAGAAAATAGTCCATTTTTATCTCGAAATATAATTTAGATTAAACAGAATTTATAAAAGGAAAAAAAATTGAAAAAATTCATTAGTAATTGTATAATGGATTGTCTAATTTTAACCGTGTCAAAAAAATATATGTATGTGTCTTCTTTTATTCCATTAACATGAAGACAAATGGAATCATATGTTATTTTTATAGTTGCAATAAAATGTCACGTATATAATTGACAAATATCACTCGATCTATCTATTTGCTAAACTACGTCAAATTGTTGACGCGAGAAATATACGAAGCGATAAAACATTTATACTGTATATATCTACATATGATATTTATCTATAAATTATGCTACATGTGTTACGAATATCGATTATATGACAAGTATATATCTATAGTATCAAAAATTTTTATATAGTAATATTTATAATATCATTTTTATATTAGCAATATTTAACAATGTTAACTTTCAAAACAAATTTGTTCGGTTCTTGTTTCGCAAAAACTATGTGAATCAAGTAATTTCATTACATATCAAATGACGTGGCAGAAAATTCGATAAAATCTTTTTAAAATTCCAGATTATCTGCAGCATAAAAATATTAAAAAACGAGGAAGTCGAAGACATTCCTTTTTAATTTCTTTCAGAGTCATTTGACGACGCGTTCTTAAAGATTTTCGCTACGATCGTCACGATACTCACATCTTTCAAACGCATGTTCTTTCACCGTAATTTCTCCTGAGAGATAGTGCATTATTTTCAAACGAATTTTCTGCACCTTTACACGACGTTTAGAAATTCCATTACGGCGAGAGATACGAAGGAAGTCAGATAAATAAAGATGAAAACAGCACGTAAAGTATTTCGATACGACGTTTTATGTCGTATTTCATCTTTACATTTATTATGCTATATATTCTAGGCATTCTATAAAATACGATGTTTATTCTACAAATTCGTGTTATACGCATTCTAAATTTGTCTTTTGGAATCACATTGTGATAAAATTTTTCTTAATTTGTAATTTTCTTTTATCTACTAATTTTTTGTTCATTGAATCTCTTTTAGGTTTAAAAATTTTAAATACTCTGAGAATAGTATATAATTAAAGTGCCTGTATCACGATAAAATTATGTGACAAAGACTCTTCTTTATGGAAACTAAAACCTTTTTTTAACATGACCAGGAGAATGTGGTCACAACGACCACTCCCTTTGTTCTTTTCTAAAAGGGATTGGTTAATTGAAAGAATGTAAAAAATTTCAGTTTATATCGGAACTGAATTGAAGTATAATTATAGAGGAGGTGGTATTATGGCCGGTGTATATATTGTGGCCTCCCTTAATATCTCCGCTATCATACATACAGCGAATCCTAATGATTATCCTTATTCTCTAAATCTGAATCAGTGGATAGTCACTAATTACTCAGTGGCATACTTAACACTGGAACATTACGTAATTAAAATACTGATAATTTGCATGTTAATTTCAATCTTCTAATATTACATTCACTGAATTTATGTACTAAAATAAGGTTAATTAAATCACATAAAAAGATTAGATAGATTAGGGATCTCACATTTCATTCATTGATTATCAGTGGCATACTTGGTACACTGATATCAGTGATTATCCATTGCTTCAGATTTAGAGAGTATGGAATTATTTGTTCGCAGTAACTCGCCGTTACATTATGATGCTAATATACCAATACTCAATAGCCAGCACTTATTATAACGCATTTTTATTTTCAAATATTTCTGAGGTACATTTTAGCATTTGATTACATCTACTTCCTTATTTTTCTTAAACTTGAGTATTATCACATGAATATATTTTTGAGTGTATATTTGCTGTTTAATTTATTTGACTAAATATTTTGAATTATATAACACATTTAAATAATAGCATGGCATTTTGTTAATGTGACCTTCTACGGATATTGATTACTTAAGATCTCTTTTTTAAGATTTTCATATCAAAGTAATCATTTAATAATCAATTGTAGCTCTATTGTTAATCTATAGTTTATATGTTACGTGTACTGTTTTTAGTAAGTTTTTAATAACTGAGATTTTTAGTAGGTATTGAGCAGCTTATATACAGAAGTTATTTTAATAAATGTATGTGAATATGTATATACATTCATTTGCATACATTTTAAAATGTTTTACTTTTTTGTTAATTTTGTAATCAAATACTGTTTTCTAAACAAAACTAATATTTTAAGGTTATTTTTATGGAAGTCCACATTACCACCTATTTTTTTCTTCGAATCATTATGCAATGTCACATTTTTATTAATAGTATCCTAAATAATGAATATTTCGTAACTTTGAGTCCAGAATCAATAATATTTTAATTGTGTTATTGTAATTATCAAATTTTAAACTTAAATATTGATTATTAATAATATTATTGTGTATAATGTAATTGAGATGCCATATATCACTTTCTTCTCTAATATTTTTATTTTTAATAAATGTAATAATAAAACACATTTATAATTTATTATTCGCTTTACAAATTCTAACATAAAAAGATAAAATAATTAAAAATTCTTTTAATTTATGCTTATATGCCATGTATAAAAAAAATTATGTTATTTTTTTATATTTACATTTTAATAATTCATTTATCATTAAGATTAATAGAAGCGTATTTTTAATAAAATACATCTTTTATCTGTATTCAATTAGATAAACGGATTGCTTTGATTCTTTTTTTTTTCGATTAGAATGAAGATGGCAAGCGTCAAGTCAAAACGCAGAAGTTATTGTGTAATCGTCGTTAATCTATTTAACAACTCTCTCAAATCGTTAGTAAGGCGGCTCTTGTATGCTCGACAACGCAAATATCCGATTGCAAGGACCACAAATCTATGTCAAATACCCACAGGGTGTAAACCTGAGACCACGTACCTGAATGCGATCAAAGTTTGAATAGAAATATGTCTCCTTTGCGAAAGGAGTTTAGATCAATGGAATCATTGTAATAATGACATTCTGTCGTCGCCGAATATCGACGATAACGATAGTATTCGCTTTCGCGATTAGCTATTTTATAAATACATATCTCGAAAATTTTCAAGGCGTATCTTTCGAATTAGAGCTCTAAGGGTTTCTTACTGAACAATCCTTGTAATAGTATTGTAATCTTACATTGAAACATTCTTGTTTCATATTTGGAATTATATAAATCGCATTTCATCTCAGAATTTCTAGTTATGGTTTTGCTTTATGGTTGACGATTGACGTAAATGATCGATCGAAATTCTTTGTAGATTTTGAGAAACAATTTACTTCAAAATAAACTACAAAACTTACTTCTAAAGCTAATATTAGTAAAAGATACACCGGACAGATCTCTGTAATTACTTTGTGGAATTTTGTTTCTTCCCAACAAAATTTCGTTGAAAGTTCAGAGGTGTCCTGTGGTGCCATGATTTACCGCTTACATTACACGAACGTGATTCAAGAAGTTTAATGTACCGACCTGTTCTGCTTTAATGAGACTCCTTTAAAGTTCTTCAAAATAGAAGACAATATAAGAAAGCACGGAAGATAATACAAAATAATTAAATGAATTTTCATTTTATCAAAATAATATGTAGATATATAACAATATTTCGTATCTAATCAATGTATCATTCTTTCTTTGCTATTCATTGAATGCCAAGAGAAATAAAACAACGTTTGTGCCAACTTTATTTCCTGAAAGGAAAGCAGTCTAATAAGACATTACTCGACGCGATACTTCTGAATTATTTATAAAAGACTAAAAATAAAAGGCATTAAATATTTTATGTAGAAATCATATTGATTAAATTAATATATTACGTAAAAATAAAAATTAAATAAATTTCATATTTAAAAATAAACGTAAAAATCACAGAGAGATACCTCATCTTCTAATGAATATAAATCTTAAATCTAATAATCGTGCAAAGGCATCAAATTTTGACAAATTTCTATCCTTCTGACTTTTAAAATCAGCTATAGTGAGTGCAAAAAATATTCGTACAGAAAATATTTTGTAAAAAAACAAAGTTATTTAAAAAAAAAAATAAATATTATCCAACGAGAAATATCGAAACAATATCGATAGAATAATTTTGACAACAATTCGTCATCGATTCAATATCTAATTGGTGCTCATTTCTTGCTAATTAACAATTTGTTCATAAAAAATAAAATAAACTGTATGTTTCTCAAAATATATAGGTTATACCAAATTATACCAAAAAGATATGTATTAATTATAAAAAATATATCGTCTTAAAAATAAGCGAAAATTAATAGTTGTATTGTTTTCAAAAAAGTATTCGTATAGTTAAGAAATCAGGAATACACGCGAAGCTTGTTTGTTTATTTTAGAACAAAATGTATACAATTCATTGTATACAATTGCTAATTAATATTTTTTTTCTACAAATAAGGCTCTTTTTATAAAAAATTTCCTTGTACAAATACTTTTTGCACTCACTGCATATATTGCTTTTATAAAAGAGACTTTGCCAAGTGAATACATAGGACATTCAATAACATTTACGATAGTGTTTTTAAATGAGCTTTTATAGATAATAGCTAAGCGCATAAATTTAATGATCTTGTTGGAGGTCGTAGGAAGTTGAATTAATATATAACCAGATGCACTTAATCTACTCAAATGGTAGAGACGAGTGGAGAAACACTCAACGTGGTTTTAACGATTCATTTGCCAGGCAGAATTGTCGAATTGAGCTACAAACAGAAGCTGGAGGCTTTAGAAGAGACGCGCAATGTGACAAACAATGCAACCCAGAATGGGCTCATTAATTAAGTACGCCCCTTTTGCTCGAGTATGACATCGACAAGCGACCGAAACACGCAACTCCTTTACAAAGGAAATTGCTCGCGTTAGCGCAAATAGAATAACTTTGAAGCGAGAGAATCACTCCCCCTATTCCATTTCTTTAAAAGTTGTGAATGTTAGTATA
>NW_017259383.1:1290752-1306928 GCF_001594045.1 Atta colombica
ACACACACACACACACACACACACACACACACAGAGGGTATTAAAAAAATTCCTCTTAAATATCTCGAAAAGCATTTCTGAGAAAAATATTTCATACAAAAGTTGTGTAGTTTAAAATAGTCTATTTACTAATCATATTAGTTTGAGCTTGGATAACTAAGATTAGATCAAGATCAAATGATTTTTTTTAAATGGAACACTATTTTTTATGCCAAAATTGAATAACTGAAGACAAGAGCTTTTCAAAACACTATAATAAAGCTATTTTCCATTAAATACGTCTTAAATTATAAAGCTTGGAAATTACAGTACCGCCGACATTAGCATTACCCAACGTGTCCAACCGACTAAAATCTCTTAAATGTTGTTCAGAAACATGTCCTGGATAATATTTGTGAGATTAAGATCATTGGAGATTATTTCTCTTATATTCATTTTTGCACTAAAAATTTATTTAAAAAAATGAAAATAAGAGGTACTCTAATGGTCTTGACAAATGTTATTCAAGTCACTATCCTGAACAACATTTACGAGGTTTAATCGTCGGTCAGACATTTTTAGTAGTACTAATGCTGGCGGGTATTATAACTTTTAAATCTTATAACTCAAAAAGTACTTAATAAAAAGTAACTTTATTATAATGTTTTGAAAAACTCTTGACACCAGCTATTAAATTTTGGCATAAAAATAGGATGTTCCATTAAAAAAAAATCGATTTGACTTTGACGGTCAAACTAATAAGATTAGTAAATAGATCATTTTAAACTTTTGTATAAAACATTTTTCTTAGAAATGCTTACTTTTCAAGATTTTTTTCTTTTATATTATCAGGCTTGTTTTCTCCTATGTAAAGGTCAGTTCAATATTTGTAGGAATGCGTTCAAGAATTCAGGATATATCACTTTATCCTTATTCATCAAATATTAAACAAGGATAAAATAACACTGAGCACTGGGTAGAAATTTCTGAACACAGTTCTGCAAATATCGAATTAATTACAACTCAGCAAAATTCCCTTGAGAGATAAGAATAAAAAAATTGCACTAGCCAATGTATTATCGATTTTGTTGTTTATGTCAGAAAGTTGATTGCAATAATTTGTAATCCTGATAAATGTGACGCAGTATGTCTGTAAGAAGACTTTTAAAGACACGATAAACTTTTGATAAAAGTAGTTTGATAAAAATAGTAACATCATTGTACATAGGTAATCATTGTACGCTCATTTGTTGATTACCAAAGCATCAACAAATGAGCGCAACAAAAAATATAAATATACTAGTAGCATAATAAAAAAAATTTTATTAGTATTTATTTAAAAATACTAATAAAAAATTTTTAATATTTAAAAAAATTGTTTAATATTATCTACTATTAAACATTCTCAAAAACTGGAAATTGTTTATAAATAAAAATGTTAATTTAATTTATTTTAAATATTAACTTCTCTTCATTGATAATTATGATAAAAATCCATGCATAGTTAATAAAGTGTATGTACATGCACTCGTTCGAGTGTGATTGAAATTCGCATCACATAATCAATCGATAATATACCGAAATAAAAGACGATAAAAAATTCGATTATTCGGCTGGCTGTTATTTCGCGTATAATACAAACAATTGAAATTAACGCGGCACGATCTGAATTTTGTGTATCGATAAAATTAATTTCGTGCTCCAGTTAAGACCATATTCATCCGACTAAGTCTGCATTATAGCGCCAAACGCTTTTAAACCTATCCATGCGCGCGAAAAAGTGTATCAATTAGATTAGATTTTTGACGTTGACATATGTGGTTTTATTTGATCCGAAAATGAAGAAATCCTTCGAAGATGGAAATGACTGGTACAAAAAAAAACGTTCTCTGATATTCGATATCCGATATGCTAATGCGCGATGGAGAATGGTGTTAATTTGCATGTTGCATTCGAAATTAATAAGAATTTTCTTGCTATTATGATAAATAGGCGAAGATCTGTCACCCGCGGCACACTCGATCCTCTCGATTCATTCATTTCGTAATTATTCTCCAGTTCGCACTTCTGCCGTGCCTCCATTTTTTGATTTAGTGGCGCGATTGGTCTCGCTGGGAAATAAAATTAGCATAGACATAAGTGGCCACAATTTTTTACGACCAGTTAGGGAATCAGGCCTCGGGCGCTCATTATCGTGCTATTATGCGACAAAAATTGCGCGCATTAATCCATCGCGGAAGGGTTCAACTCTAATGTCATGCAAATTCTTCGTTAAACATTCAACCATTTAAAACTATAAGTCATATGCAATGGTTGCTGCTGATCGATTCGCAACTGTTTCTGGAAATGTATATTGGCAATCATGCCGTTTAATTAGATCTGTAATGATGGATGATTAGCGACTCTAATCATACTATTGAATATCCATGCAAATCGAGAAATAGAGATCATAATTCACTGTAGATCTGTATGTGGATATATTCGTTCTAGATTTAATTGAAAGACCTAATTTTGAGATATCGCAAATATTTGTCCTAAATTAATTCCATAATAACAAGTTAATAATTTAATTAATAAAAAGATTTTTAAAAATACAACAACGAGAAATAGCAATATTATTATAAAATTTGTCATTTTGATAAATTTAACAAAATTAAATTCGTTTCAGTTGATCCACGATTTGTCAAAAAATTCAGAATAAAATTTTATTCATTATAATTTTACGTGCCATATAACATAAAAAGTATTTAGAGAATCAGAACGTACACATATTTAAAATATATATATATTAAAATACACATATGGAATATAAAATTAAATCCTGAAATCCGACGAAAATTGCATATCACCTAAAGTGAACTTCTAACAGCACATAAAATTATATATAACATTCTATTTTGAATTTTGACATGAATTATAGATCGTCTAAGTAGATATTAATTATTAAATCTATATTATATATATAATGTAATACACTGATTATCACTTATATATTATTGATAAAATATTTTGGTATTAATATTTTCTACAAACAATGTTATGTCGTGAATATTTTATATGGAATCGTATTTCCAGAAATGAAGATTTAAAATAAATCTTTCAGTTACGACGATTTAAAATAAATCTTCTATTACTTTAACCAGATTAAGTAATTAAAAGAACTGAGATAATTCTGGAGAAAGATATTTTTATGAAAGGATTGAATTATTGTATCATTTTTTTTACATTTATATTCTGATATCACATTTCGTTGAAAGGTAGTAATAAAATCCTCGTTGAGGATAAATGAGTACTAACTGCGTTATTATATCAATTATAGTTATAATAATATTATTAGTGCGCTCATTTATCATTCTTAAAAATCTAAATTTAGACACATTATATCTTATCAGAACAAATCAAATAAGAATAAATATCAAAATAAGAATACGAAACAGAATGATGTACGATTTATGTTTGCAACGTAAAAATATCTACCTTATATTTCCTCAAAATTATCTGAACAGTTAAAAGAAAATTTGACATCCAGAAATATAATTTTTCATATAAAGTTTCTTTTAGAAAGCATAGATGTTACGTGGAATCGTAACGTATATTTATCCTTTTAGGAAACATGGATAATATTATACAATAATATCTTATTCGCTGACGTTAGCAATTGTAAAGAACATTTTATATCATCGGAAATATCTAGTAGAATACATCTTCGCGAAACGAGAAACGTCGCGGCGCTCGACGTTTTAATTTATCTCCAATGCTATGGATTGAATCGCATCTTGGATGCATCAATCGAAGAGGTACATCCCAGTGAGTCGAACCAGAATTCCTCACTCAATTTCCATTACAAAACGAAAAAAAAAAAGCGAAAAAGTTTCATCGAGCGATCCACAGGTAAAAAGCAGGGCAAAAGCACTGACAACTCTCGTTCACGATCTCTATCGTTCTCAGCATCGAGATAGAAGAGACCGAAGGTGCGTTAAGTGGTGTCCCCTCGTGCGTCCCATTGTGCTGGCGCGCGTCTAAGTTAATCCTGCGTACCTCGATGCGGCCGATAAACTCCGGGTTAAATAAGGATTAGCGCGCTGACTCGGCGAGAACTGGCGGGTCGATTTTACGAAAACTCCTTCTCGGAAAAACCGCGAGGAGAAACGCATCTCGTGTGACTAGCTAGATCAGTATCGAGGCGCGTTAAAAGGCGTGGAATGAGGGGCGAAGATAATCGAGAATCGTCATCGTGGATTATCTCGTTGAAAATTAACCGATGAATGTTCCGAGCTTATCTGAAGATTATATGTATGTTTATAAAAAAACGTACACAGCAATTGCTCACAATGATCGCTCAAATTCGAAACTATAGCTTAACGAACGATGCTTAATATGATATAATATGTAATGTAATCAGATATACAGAGTTAAGAATAATAATGATCCAGATATAATATTCGCCAATAGTAATCAAATTAAAATAATGATGTTACTAACATACTTTGATATTGTATCATTAACTTTAATTGTGAATCGTAATTTGATGAATAATTAAATATGTATAAATTTGTATCTGTATACAACAATTTATTACGTTAATACATATCATACATACATAAACATGTATGTTCAGTTATTGTATTTATCAAATGATAATTTACAATTAAAAAGTATTATACATTGCTTGTGAATATAAAAATATCTTAGCAATAGCATTATTTCATAAATGTTTGTTAATAAATAAAATTCTAATGTAACTTATCAACTTTAACTTATACACAACCCCCATTCACAATAGGTTCTGACAAACGATAGAAGAATAAAAAATGCATGCATAAATGGAATATATTCAAAGATAATACTTATATAGCAATAAATATATAAAAGTTCAAAAATTTTACTCTAACAATAAATTACAGCTTTCTCTTAAAATAAACTTCATAAAGTTAATTTAAAAAATTTGACTTTTTCATTTTCACTATGTAATGTCAAAAGATAAACATCAGTTAAAGAAAATCAGAAATATATAGAAGATATACATATATTTGAAAACATTTATATTATATCAATTTTAAATATTGAGTCTCATTCGATCGTATATGTGAAGACACAATCCTCAATTGACCAATAGAGATAAATGTCTTTAACGCTCTAAGCTGGATCTTAAGTGCTTGTATAATTCTAGGTGAATTTATATGGATACTACGTATGTAATATTGCTCCTTTAAGCTGCGTGTTGAAATGATTTTTCGGTCTTAAAACGCAATCTCTACTAAACTAGCAGCAATATTAGGAGTTAAATTGACTACTAGCAGTTTAATAATTTGATGCTTCTTTGCATCTTAAACTTCGCATCTTTAATAATGTTGAACGACATATTAAAATCTGTAAATAATTAATTCTTATTGCGAAAAATATTACCTCGGCCGGAAGTCGAATCTCCTGCATTCCGTGCGAGCGTCTGAAGCCTTTCATAGACTATCGAGATCTTAGTAATATTCTTCGTAATAATTGCTGTGTATATATAGGAACAATGTCTTTTTCTTATATGTCAATATATTTATTTATCATATTTTATATAACACATCATATTTATTTATGTATCATTTGCATCTTACATACACTGTTAAAAATAAAACGTTAATTTTAACTTAAAGACGTATAATGGATTTTCTGACATGCAAAAATGTTAATTTTAACATTATTGCATGTCTCAGAAAGTCCATTATACATCTTTAAGTTAAAATTAATATTTTTTTAACAGTATAAAATTATAAATAGAATACTCTAATTCATACATTTTCTCTCTCTAAATAAATTTTATAGAGTCAATTTCAAATAAACTATTCCAGTCAGAGAAACGCCATGTAATTTACAGTATTGAATTATGACGAGCAGAATATACATGAAGTCACGCCGATATACAACAAATATATTCACTTACCGGTCGATGTACTGCCTCTGCAATTCGATAAGCTTCTCCCTTGTGACTGTTCCACTGCTTCAAAATAGTTCAGCACACTAATATAACAAAAAGTTAAAAAATTCAAAATAAATACATGTATAAAATATGTATTTAAAGATACATATGTATCAAAATGCCCCGCACATAGAATTATAAATAAAATTGTATTTTGAAGTCTGAATTATATATATATTATTGTATACATCTAAAATGAGCTTCCTTCTCTAAAGACTTTATTTCAACATATTAATATGTCAAACAATATATTAATAAAATACATGTTATATCACTACAAATGATACAATATTGAATCACGACAAGCAGAATGTATAAAATTACATCAATATATAATATTATAAATATATTAACTTACCAGTCGATGTATCTGCAACTCGACGAGTTCTTTTCTTGACTGCTTCACTGCTCCAAATCGCACTAATATGACAAAAAATTGAAGAATTAGCAATGCATACGTACCTAAGTAAATTAATAAGTCATGATAATGCTAAAAACGTTAATAAACCGTAAGTGATTGGTGTCATCATTTGCGAATGTCACATAACCAAGGTGAAACATCCGATAGTCCACCCACCGTCGTTTTCCGCCGACTTGATTCGTGTACTCGTAACAGATTGACAAGTAACACGGAACACGATCATCCGTTGTCTTATTCGACTCTCCCGTATTTCTCATCGAGCTAACGATCAACACTACCGATGTGAACGCGACGCGTAAACATGTCGGTCGTTTATTGTCTCGCAATTTCATCGAACTTTAGCAAGCACTCCACGCGCCGAATATCTCAGTCGCGAGTACTTGAAACAAGTAATTAACGTGATACAACTATCTGCAATAGAAGCTGACATTCTGATGGTTTTTGCATTCAAAGTACGCCCAAAATACGATCGAAACAAGCAACGCGAAATGGCGACCCCCCGCTGTGTCGAATGATGTTGCCGATACTCGCGCTAACTTCACGACGATACAGGATTCACGAATTGCGCGGGAATTTGATCGATCTTATTGGCGATTTTAAAATCGGTCAAATTCCCGCGCGTTAAGAGGTCTGTTTTTTATTGCTGCACTTTCTGAACTAGTACACACAGTGCAATAAGTTGAAGTGAAACAAATATACATTTGTTTGTGCAGCAATAAAAAACAGACCTATAATGTTCGTGAAGAACTCTGTGTCGTAAAGTTAGCGCGAGCCGAATCGGCAATATCACTCGACGAAGCGGGGAAGAGGAGGAAGGGAATCGCCATTTCGCGTTGTTCGTTTTGAGCGTACTTCGAACGCAAAAAGCATCGGAAATGTCGGTTTTTATTGTGAGTTGTGTTGTGTTAACTCTTGAATACATCACGAGCGTGATATTCGGTGCGCGGGGTGTCACTAAATTCGACGAAATCGCGAGATAATAAACAACTGTCATGTTTATGCGTCGCGTCTGTGTCGGTTTATCGTGAACTCGGTTTACGGTGAGGAATGCGGGAAGACGTTAATTATTTGTCGCGAATCTGTCACAAGTGCACAAATCATGGCGAAATCAATCGATGATGGACAATCGGATGTTTCACATTGGTTATGTGGCACTCACGAATGATGATGTCGACGACAAAAGCGCGGATAGCGCGGATAAACCGTTTGCTGTGTCACATTAATTACTCGTCCTGCGACGCGAGGGTGATAGAATTCGATCGATAATTTGGCGATAAATCTTGATAACTTGACGTGGAGGTTACACTTCGTGTTGTTTACGCGTTCTCGGTGCATCGTGAGATAAAATAAACGCGTCGGGAGTGTTATGTGAGGTAATCGGGCGGTAATTGTGTTGTGCTAATTCGTGCGATGGAGCGTCTTGGACGATGAAGTATCTAAGAATAATGGAGCAGTCAAGGGAGTTCATCGAGGCGGTACATCGACAGGTAAATGAATATTTTTTTTGTATATTGCTGTAATTTTTCATTGTTTGTCATTTAATACTTCATTATCATAGCGATGTTCATACATTTTACATGGCCTGACACGTTGAAATAGTTTTTACAAAATTTAACCCAATTTCATTTTAGAGAATTTAACATATAATTCAAAATAGAATTGCATAAATTGCATTTATAATTTTGTATATCGTGCATTTTGATACGATTTAAATGTATATTTATACATCTCAAGCAGAATATAAATCATCATGTCATAGAAATGATGTCAAAATCATTACTAAGAATATTAATCAGTTTTTTACGGTTCAATGTCATTTTATGATTTATTAATTTGTATTTATAATTCTTCAATTTTTTTGTCGTATTAGTGCGATGAAACATTTGGAGCAGTGGAGCAATCCAGGAGGAACTCATTAAATTGTAAAGAATATATCGACTGGTAAGTTATTATATTTGTTATATTGATGTAATTTTATATATTCTGTTCGTCATGATTCAATACTGCATCATTATAGCGATGTAACATGCATTTTGTGGTTGACACATTGTTGAAATATAGTCTTTAGAAAGCTAACTTTACATAATAATTCAAACTTCGAAATAGAATTTTATTTATAATTCTATGTGTATATTTTTGATACATACCTCTAAATGTACATTTTATATATGTATTTAGTTTTCAATTTTTTTGTTATATTAGTGCGATGGAGCAGTGGAGCAGTGGAACGACCCTATCAAATTTTTAAGGTGAATACATCGACTGGTGTAATATATTTGTTATATTGATGTAATTTTATGTTTCTATTCATCATGCTTCAATACTTATTATAGTGTGACATGCATTTTTTTATATGATTTGTCACATTGTTGAAATAGAGTTTTTAGAAAATTCACTCTAGAGAAGTTTTATTTTAAAGAATTTATAATTCAAACCTTAAAATAGAATTTATTTATAATTCTGTGTACCGTACATTTTAATACATGTTTTTAAAAATGTATATTTTATATATACGTATGTATTTTTAATTCTTTAATTTTTTGTTATATTAGTGCGATGGAGTGTTTGGCATGATGCAGTATCCATCTGAGCGCAGTATCTATCAATGGAGCTATCAAGGAAGGAGCTCATCGAGTTGCAGAAACGGTACATCGATTGGTAAGTGAACATATTTGTTATCAGCATAACTTCATGTGTATTCTGCTCATGATTCAATGCCATATATTACCTGGCATTTCTCTGATTAGGATAGATTATCTTACTTCCAAGAAAAAGTTTCTTTTTTCGAAGTCGACTTCGTAAAGTTTATATTTGGAAGTAAAAAAGAAACTTTTTCTGGATTTTTTATTCACATCACCCGCTTTGTTAAAAAAGAGGCATAATCTTTGGTTTTGTGGACAAAATAATTTGATTGTCCCTTCTTCGGTTTCATCAAAATAATTTAACCAATGCTACTCATAAGTAAGGCAAAAGTATAAGTTTGTGCAAAAGTAAGGGGCGCTTTTGACTATTTTCTCGCATTTGATGAAAAGTTAAATATCTCGGAGAAAAGAAATCTTAAAGAGATTTTCTACCACGCATTTTAAAGCATGAAGATGAGGTTTTAAATCTGCGTTTAAATCTTTTGTTTCAGTAAACAAAATTTGATATAAAAGTATCTTAAAATAAGCTTTCTAAGCTTTAAAATGTTTTTTGAAAAAAATTTGATAATTTTTCGCAAAAATATTGTATTTTTTATTATATTGTATGAAATTTCATTGTGTAAAAATTTACTTTTTCTAAAATGTTTTTTAATTTTGAAATTAAAAAATATACAGAAAAAAGACAAAAGAGAAAAAAATCTACTTTAGGTTACTTTCATATTAAATTTGTTGATGTTTTATTAAACTGTAGCACTTTAAAATAAGACAAAAACATTGCAAAGATATTATTTTTCAATTTTATGTAACTTAGAAACATAATATCGTAGACAAAAGATTCAAACGTAGATTTAAAGTCCTATCTTTACGCTTTAAAATGCGAAAATCTCTGAGATTTCTTTTCGCCGAGATATTTAACTTTTCGTAAAATGCGAAAAAATGATAAGTGCCTAATAGTTTTGCACATGACTGTATTTTTAAATAATGGCTATCCACTTTCTTTTATTTTTTCTACAATTAAAAGAAGCTTAAATATTTATCATATTAATAATTTAGCACATAATAATAATTTGACATTACATAAAAATAAATCTGAAATTAACTTTACGAAGTTTGCTTTAAGAAATCTATAATTGTCATTGAAACAGAATCTTGTAATTTTATGCATTTGATATGCGATTTCTTTAAATATTCCATTTACGTGTGCATTTTCTCATCTTTCTATCATTTGTCACATTAAAAAATATGGATACTAACTATTCTGACAAGGAGTTATTAGCTCTGAAGTAAACTTTGTAAAATTCATTTTAAAAGATTGCATCATCAGCTATCGAAATTCTATAGATATGTAATTTTGTATAAGTTTTATGTTGGTACATATATTTTTAGATTTCATATATGTATTCGTATCTTATCCTTCAATTGTTTGTTGCATTACGAGAATACTTTGCAGAGATAGATTATTAGCTCTGAAATAATCTTTAGAATTCATATGTATATAATATATCAAAAATGAATATATATATATATATATTCATTTTCTATATACATTGTACCTTTAAATATATTCATATATTATATATGTATGAATTTCTGATTTTTTAATTATTTGTCATATTATATGTTAAATATTCTGAAAAAATAAATGATATCAAGCGAATTTTTTATAAAGATAACTTTTGTGAATAATTTGCATCAAATAATATAGATTTTATTTATAATTGTAAGTGCATCATGCATTTTAATACACAAATGTTTTTAACAATACATGTTTTATATATGAATGCACTTTCGAATCCTGCAATTATTTATCATTACATGTCATTATTCTGACAAAAAGTAGATAATCTAAACTACACATTTAAGTATATTTAGAAATACTGAAATTATAAAATACAATTTTAACACAAATGATGTAATAAACTATGTTATGTACTATATCGAGTGAATGAAATATGCATTTGAGTTAAGTAAATTATTTTAGAATAAGAGAGATGATTACTATATTAGATTGCACAAATATAATTGTATTAATATAGAATCTATTAATTACGGCAAAAAATATCACACTTTCTACTAAGTATTCCTTCAAAGCGATATTATAACCGCGACTGTAGCACCTGCCAAGTTATTATACCGCGTGATACACGTGTTTTCGAAGTTGTCAGTCAACAACCTTTAAGATTGTCCGTAGTTCTATATCGTCGGCATCATTCGAACGAACAATTGAAACGCGCCTTCTTGATTTTCGCTTTAGAGAAGTCTATTCAAAATCGACTGTCTGACCGCACGTCAATGGAAGGAGATTGGGATTCCGTCCCTTTGAGTTTCCTATGCGGTCCACCCAACGCGACCACAAATCTTCTCCGACCCTTCAGCTTGTATAAGGGTCGTCGCGACGCGTTTCCATAGCACGTTTTTGCCGGAAGGGTGACGACACGTTACGAGCGAGTTAACTGCGGCGAAACAAAGGTACAAGGGCCGGCTCTTTTTGTCGCCGGTAAACGAAGGTATTGCTTTCTTTTTTTTCACGGAGAGAAAGAGGGAAGAATCCCGTACTGAAATTAAGTGGCTATTTTGTGGCGCTAATTGTGATAAATGCCGCGGCCAAATGACGGTCGGGCTTGTATCTGCAGTGTAATTTGTCGTTGAAAAGGGAATATTTTCCTTCTGACGTGGTAATTCATTAATTTATTTTTGGTATGATAAACAAATATATTAAACTTCTCCTGCTTTTATTAACCTTTAAGGGATGGAAATTTATTTTTGAGATTTTTTTTCTTGAATGAGATTTGTTATAATTTATTATTTTTTATTATATTCTTTGCCTCAAAATATGACATTATTTCAACGCCACTATAATGGCTTTCATGTCTTGTAAAAGGTAATAACAATCTTTTATGACATAATGAAGATAAAATCTTGAAAGAACATCGTGCAAATCTCGTAAAATTAGTTTCGTAATAATTATAATTAAATTTGTGCTTTTTCTCAAATTAAACACTTATGCATTAATCTTAATTAACACAATGTTAACCAAATTTAATATTTTAATTAGGCATTTATATATTTTATAATTATATATTTATTTATAATTATATATTTATGATTAAATGAGAAAATAAAAATTTTATATTTACGTATAAAAGAAATTTATTGCACATTTCATGATGTCATTAAGTAAACCTCACATTCCAAGAACGGCTCAGTGGTCTAGGGGTATGATTCTCGCTTTGGGTGCGAGAGGTCCCGGGTTCAAATCCCGGCTGAGCCCAATTTTTTTATTTTATTTTTTTAATTTAAAAAGCTAAAAATCGACCTCAACTAAGATTTCTTTTATTAATGTGTTTTTATTTGGCGATATCTGTATCTCAATGATACGCCAGCTTCATATGCCCGTGATATCTTATGTGATAAGCATTGTTATCATGTCTTATCTTTTGACAGAAACATTACATTTCTGACTGATGTCTATTTTCTTCGTTTAACTTAACAAATTGACTGTATGTGATGTGAAAGTTAGATGAGTACTTGAAGGAATATATAAAATAAATCTTCGTACAAATAATATCTGCTTTACATGCACGATAGCGAGTAACACATATCATGCATTAAAATGTATAATAGCTTTTATTATTCTTTGTACATTGTGAACATAATAGCTTCTATTTGTTCGTTTATCGTTCAGAATGGTGTTAGAACTCATTTAAGTTAAAGCCCGTGATTTAATATCAGCTGCAAAGATAAATTCTGATGTATTTATCATAAAAAAAAGTCTGAAAAATGAGATTTTAAGGTTACGCTTGTTACGATATAAAATTCACATGTAAGCCAATTTGATTTTTAAATTATTATTATATTTTATAATAAATGTTAATCTTATTCCATCTCTAATCATATTTTTTCACCCTCCGTTGGCAATCTTTTTTGTCCAGTTCAGATTTTTTATTCTAGGCATTTTCAAAAAAATGTGGAAAAATTCTGAGTTATTTTTAAATATGTATTTTTACATATTAAATACCAAATATTTTTTCGATTTATTTCTTTTTTTTTCTTCTTTATATAGAGAAACTTAGAATAAAATTTTGTTTGTGCTAAAAAAGACCCAGAGGCCGTATTAAAAAAAATATCGCATAGGAAAATATGCAAAAGTGTCTAGAGACACGGTAGTGTCTCGACACTAAGATAAGCATAGCGTCATATTATAATATACGATAAGTTCTTACAGTAAGAAAAATGTAATTTTAATAAATATTTATTTGAATAGTAACTTAATTTATTTATGTAAATAAACATTTATTAAATAAATAAAAAAGTGATAGTTAAATCAAATTAATAATTCTTTTTGTACAAAATAAATATATGTATACATTTAGTACATTTTCAGCTGATACTAAACTAAAATTTATTAAAATTTTTGGTATAATTTTTTTTAGTGTAGTATTTTCATATACGATATTTATAAAAAATGCTTCAGAGTGTAAACAGTTAATATGAAATAACGAGAATATGAACGGTATTTATGTATTTACTAATTGTTTTCATAAAATAATTAGATATGCAAAATATAATTTTTTGACAATAACAAAATTATTACTATCTTATATAAAAATAAACGTGACTTGTGTGTGTTACAATATGCCGATGAGGCACAGAAATTTTTCCGTTCATTGCCTAAAAACAGGTTTACAACGATCGATCGACCATTGCGGCACGCTCGGACAGGTTTTCGGTTAAGTTAAACTGGTCCCAAAGGTAATTTCCTGAAAGTTGCCGGCTCATATTAGGCGAACACGCTTGGGACACAGGTGCGTTTAACGTGTGTATTTCACAGTTTAATGTGAAGATCACACAGGAAGAGGTGTATGGATGGACGGTGTTCGTGCGGGTGATACGCCACCTGCCATGCGTAATGATGATGTAATGACTTGATGAAACCCTATCTTTATTGTTTCTCCTTTAAATTGCCGCGACTGTCGAGATACCTTTAGCGGCTGTTACCAATTTTCGGATGAGAAGGAAATGTTCTCTCCTATACATTTCTAACAATAAAACTTAAAAAAAGAGTATAACTTGCAATTGTTTGATTTCCTTGTAATCGAGAGTTAATTATACAGTATCCTCCTAGTTTGGGAATACTTTACGTTTTATAGGAAAGCCATTACATGACAGCGATCTATACATGTTTTTGATTTAAATATTTCGTAAGATGTCTAAATAACGATAAACATTTATTAGAATCTTTACAAGCTTACTGAAAATATGTTGGACAATCATTTCACAGCATCGAAGCGCTCAAGATTGAATTTCGCACTTTGGTCTATTGTTTATGTGTATATTGTCATTTGTTTAGCGACGTCATACTTGTGTTCGTTATATATACACAGGTCATTTAATTGTAGTTTAATGATTTCTAATAATAAAAGTGGTAAACTATTTGAGTCACAAGTTGATTTCAGACTACGTAAAAATTGTAAAATCACCTCGAAGAATCAGATTTCGTGAATCGCATTTTTTAATTAAAATTCCATATTTTAATATATAGCATGTTATTAAATTTTTAATTGAAAAAAGACGAAATAAAAATACATACATATGTACGTTATAGATAATATATACTTTTATTTCATCTTTTTTCAATTAAATAATTATTTACTTTATTTTATTTAGATTAAATCTAAAAAGAATGTTTCCAAACTTATGGAGGATACTGTACGTATTATTTGCTCTGTTATTTAAATAATTTTAATCGTTCGTCTGCAATCTTTTTGATACAACAATTTCACTTTCAAATTTCCTCAAAATAAAGAAAGGCAGAGTTTGGTTCCCACTTCTAAAATATTTTGTTAGAAAACTATCCAGTAAAGTAATAGTGATGTTGGAAAATAATCCAGAATTTTTCCATATTTTTTGAAAAAGAAATATATATATAGCACAGTAAATAAATTTGGAGGGAATAAAATATGATTGCAAACGAAGAATTAAAAAATAATTATAGTCACGCGGAAAATAATATTTGGCCGTGGCAAATGGTAGAAATACATTCATATAAAATTTATGTCTAGACAGCGTCGATGCATACGATAGCAAACTTGCTGTCTCTACTTTTACTATTGTATTTTATTTCTTTTCGTTTTCGCGCGTTGGACTGTTTCCAATGTATAAGAAATTTATTTCCCGGGACGCTATTTCGATGTTTCTCATTTAACAACCTTTAACAACCTGCTGTAAATCGATCTTCACATCTCGTCGGCGCGAATAGGACTCGCGACAATGAGAAACCGGGTGACAACGGATTGTCATGTTTGCGGGCGTCTCTGCGAAATTATTCTCGCGTCACTGGTCATACACGATGATGATCAGCAACATCATGGCTGCGTGCGATGCATTTCTGCGATACCATTGCACAATGTGTCTATACGATACAATGAGAATTCATCGTTCGCAAGGTTTATGCCTTTCGAGAGTCTCGCGCTTTGTGTGAAGTCAACAATTGGAGAAACGGCATTAAGGCCAAATTTATAGTACCGAACAAATGTATCGTGTCGATTTTAGTTTTTACCTCTTCCAGAAACGTTATCGCAATCGTCGGAACAGAATTCATTTCAGGAAGATATATTTTCATATTCTTTATGTTTCCGCAAAATTGTCGATTTTTTTTATATATTTTGAGAAATAAAAGATTGTTTTCTTTTTTCTGCACTATAGCAAACTTTTGTTTATTCTCTTCTTTTCTCTTCTTCCTTCATGTGCATTTTTGATAAACTCAAAAAAATTTTCCAATATGGATATCTCTAAAATGTTCTCGTGTTATTTATTGAAATTCTTATAGTCGCATCTGCTGGTATCAATCGATTCAAACACGAGCTGCCCGAAGCCACGCCATGAAAGAGATTTACAATGGTCGACGTCGCTATCGCCATTGTCCTCCGGTGTAAAGAGGCAAAAACGGTTTCAACTTTCGAGTGCCCGCACCACCCTGTCATCTCGCCCTCCGCCGATCTTCCGCGCTGGAGTGCTGTCGCGGTGGCTTTTTTGAGCTTTGATGGAGCGCCTCTTCAGTGCGCATAAGATGAAATGAATTAGTGCACCGGAACCAGAAATCGGCTACCGCCGACTCTCTCTCTCTCTCTCTCTCTCTCTCTCTCTCTCTCTCTCTCTCTCTCTCTCTC
>NW_017259383.1:1307028-1307465 GCF_001594045.1 Atta colombica
TCCTTGTCTTTCTTGTCTTGTTTTTTATCGTCTCTTTCCCATGATTTTTGAATCGCGCAGACCGTTGCGATCGTGTCCCACCAGTTTCTTTGGAGAGCACAAACTTATTTGGACTTATTACAATCACTCGTGTAAACTCTCTTCGACAATTTGGACGATATGTCATGGTCGTTGAATGGAAATAGTTGTAGTCACAAATTGCTATAGGAGTAAGATCGCAGTTTCATAGGATTCAGCTATCCCACAGAATGCAAATTGATAAAAAAATTAATCGTTCATCAAAAAATTAAGCGATGCTGGAGTGTCTACATTAGTATCATCTTCTTTGCTATTCGCAATTTATATCAAACCGAATAATTCATGTAATAAAATGATATTCGTGATACATATAAACATGAAATAAAATATATATGTAGATAATATATATATATATATAT
>NW_017259383.1:1307565-1309539 GCF_001594045.1 Atta colombica
ATATATTTCAATTTATGTATAATAAATTGAAAATTTGTTATAAAGAAATTATGTAAATAAAGAATTTAAATGAGTTAATATGAGAGAAAAATAACTTATTTCTTGAAGAAAACTTTCAGTAAAATTTCTTGTTTTATACGACAGGAATTCTATTTTTTATATAAAAAAACATATAGATTAAAATAACATGTGTTATTTTATTACTAGCTGTCTACTTCAATATTAAAAATACATCAGATCTCTCTCAACTGCAGTCTTAGATTATTGTTTAGGGAAATGATCGAATTGCATAACGCGATTTATACATAACGTTATATAATTTAATAGTGCTGTAATAACGTTGTTGTGCATGTAGATTATCTCTTAGAATTCGGTAAAGTGAACCGAATAACTTTTAATATATTGTCATTATTTTCTTTGGCTGTCGTTTGCAATTCCATTACGTTTCTCGACAGCAAGAACGAAACGTGCTTAATTATTCGTGCGGTTTCTCATTGACGCAATCAGTGGGATTTGTAGACGGAATCAACTGAATCACTGCGAATACCGAATTAGAATACAAAGAAACGACTGCATCTATGTATATATCATTATCGTTGCCGATGATCCGATTGAATTCGAGATGTGAACACGCGAGGGTCTGGAAAATTGAATTGCGTTTGAGCATCGTATGTTCATTTAATTTGACGCTGCAAATGAACAAAACATTGGATTCAATTGAAACGTGGTTATTATTAAGCTTTTCTCCGATTATATATTTGTTAAATGAATGCATATAAAAATGGTCATTTGTCCGAATCTTTATTTTTATTTGACGGTTTATTCTTTCTATATACATCTTGCAATTGATTAAATATATATAATATAAATCTTGCAATTGATTAAAAGCGTCGTAACTCAGAAGCAACCACCGTCTCAGGTAGAAAAGATTATAAAAGTCGTCGGGATTTAAGAGGCACTCCATACATCACTTGTATTCGCATTCACTTTAAACTGCCATAACCGAATGCGCCCGCTACCGCTCTTAAGAGGCGAGAAATTGTCTGCATTCCTTAAACGTTCTTTAGACTCATTCCGAGCGATCATCCGATTGAAAAGCACCGGCCGCCGTTATGCAGGACGAAAGGCAGAAAGGCGGATCGTGCAAGCACGATTTTTCGATTTCGACTTTTTGTCGTCATTCAGTCTGCGAGATCGGTCCCTCTCCCTCCTACGCGTTATTGATTCTCCGAACAGATGAATGAACCAAATCTACGCGACCACGGGGACTTCTTGGCTACCGTGAATGGGGCACGGTGTTGTCGCGTTCGGAAATAGAAAAAAAGGGCAGCCGGCTGGTTTTCACGTTTCGTCGAGTCCCGCGAATAGCAACACAAGTGTGCCATTGTCGGCTCGGGCTCAAAACTTGGAGAGCGCGAGAGATCTTAACGTATTGTCGCACGGCTTCTTAGCACCATTAACTACGTTTTACCTTAAATTTAACCTAAAGTGGGGGCCCTCTTGACAAATTTTCGAGATTTAGGGCAGCACGACCAGTTTCCCACCGACAATGGCGAACGGGTCCTTTGAGTGACCATGTTGCACTCTTGTTGAGTTGTACTTTTTCTAACCAATCGTTTGACTGGAAAATCACACATAGGCGCGCGTTACGCTATTGAAGGTGGTGACGTGTGTCGGAAACACTTCTTTAGGATGAACATTTGATACATTATTTGTAGGCTTTGTATATGAGAAATTATATTTTGGTGATCAGTTGTAACTTTCCAGTTCGTAACTTTTTATTTGTTGTCACATTTGCTTATCCTTTGAATTGATATCGTCATGTTTGAAATAAAATAAATTGTATACATATGTGCGTACAAGATAATGCAATAATTATAAGATAATTGAAATGATCCTTATCAATTGTCTTTATTAATTGCATTTGTATGTATTTCACAATGTAATTATATATTTTAAAAATATATTATATAT
>NW_017259383.1:1309560-1310214 GCF_001594045.1 Atta colombica
ATAATATAAGTACTACTTAATATAACGCTCCTTTGTTTGTAAGGCAAAATATCATAATTTAAAATTAAGAGACGAGTAAATAAGATATTTAAATAAGTGGATCCTTTTTTTAATCATTTAATAAAATAGCAAAATAATATAATATAATATAAATACGTTTCGGCTTACAGAATCTTCATTAGTTTATAATAACATAAAATTAAAACTTGCAATCCTAAATCTTACATTTAATTCTGAAGTGACAATAAGTGATCAGGTCGGTAATCAGACAGAATTTTCTTTCCGCGTATGATGTGATCATTAGAAATGCAGGCATACACTAGATTCAACAATAAAATATAAGTTAGCATCAATATAAAATCCAATAACAAATTCATCATTTAACAGCGAGAATTACGTTAAGTTCGTTGTAAATTGTGAGGTTGATATTGTAAAATTATCTGAACAATTAAATTTAAGTCAGTATAAATTTATTAACAAAAAACAAGAGTATTGATGAATTTAAACTTATAATGCAGTGTAAGATACGCGTTCGAATTAAAACTTTCTTAAAAATTATCTGATATTGTTTAATTTGTCTCTTATTATTGATAATTATATTTGCTTTATTATATTATATTTATATTTATATTATATTTATTATATTATATTTAT
>NW_017259383.1:1310480-1317203 GCF_001594045.1 Atta colombica
TATATTTATTATTATATTATATTTGCTTTTATTAAATGGTTAAAAAAAGGATCTACTTATTAAAATATTTTATTTGCTCGATTTTTAATCATTTTAAGTTATTTATATGTGATATATATTTATGTTAAGTATATTGAAAATAACGTATTTTATCTATGATCGCTATTTTTTAAAGTATTGTAGAAGAAGCTTTTTCATATATATTTCCGAAATTATATTTTCATAAAACATGCAATAATCAAGAGCAACATTAATATCTTATGGTGAATTCGATTGGAAGGCATTAGTACGCACTGGTGCATATTAAAGCCGTCACGTCATACACAAAATAATGTAAAGATATGTTTATAAATAAACATAAAAATCGATTAAATCGTGAAATATTCAATATATTTTATTGTATTATTAGATAAAACATGTATTTCATAATTCGAAATATTTGCATTTCATATTTATATTCAAATTAAATCAGTGTACAAAGACTTTAACGCATCACTGAGTGCGTCCAATCGAATTTGTTATTAGTAAAAAACTAAATATATTTAATTGAAAATGATTATGCATTTTGAACATAGAATTGGTTTTATTAAATTATTTTAATTATTTTATATCAGTAATAAAAAATTATTAATTTTTTGTTATCCAAAATTTTTATCTTTTATCGTTTTATATATATATATATATATTTTTTTTTACAAAAGGAGAATACTTTTTTGAAAATTTAATGAAATTTTTACAATTGTAACTATTTTAAAATTTATGTTTTCTGAGCATAAAATAAATGAATATTGTATTTGTTTGAAGGAATTAAGATTTTAATGAAGGCACAATTTCATAATTGTGATATTTATTTTAGTTAAATTTATATTAAAAATATATACAATTTGGGATTTTTTGTATAAATCATACAAAAATATATTTACAATACAGTCTTACAAAATATTATAATTAATTTACAATATTCACAATTTGTTGAATGTATTCTGTATATAATCTCAGTGCATATAATTTCATTGTCTCAATCCTTTTCTTAAAGTGCTTATCTATTTATTTATCTACTTGTTCAATTTGTAAAGATATCGTGAGAGTTTGAATTTTACATTACTTTACAGTCCTCGAAAATTTATGTACAGATATTCAAATTTACGAGTTAACGATACTCTCAACGGTATGTTTCGTGCATGTTATACTTCTGAACATTGGAGTTGTAATCGCCTCTGAATTCGGAGTTTGATAATCTGCCACCGTCTCCATCTTCCTTCTCTTGTCATTCTCTTCACTTGCCTCCAAACTCCTCTTGCAACCTCGAGAGAGATTCCGCGCTTCGTATCCGAGTACCTGATCTTCCTGTACGGAGTTTATTCTCGAGAAGTCGAACTTCTCCTCAGGACCGATATCTTCATTCGCGATCGATCTCTCGAGATGCTCAGTTACGGCAAGTCTACGACTGAATTTGCCATCATCACTCTCGCTCTTTATCGATCTTTTTTCATCCTCATCTTGATCGCACTTCCGGCTAGGCGATTCCTCTCCACAACTATCTTTGCGTTTACCGCAAGTCCGTAGGCAGCAGCATTTCTGACTTTGGCCAGATGGCAGATCTTCCTTCTTATATTTCACACGGCGGTTCTGAAACCATATCTTTACCTGTTTCTCCGATAGCCGTAAATTCGTCGCGATCTCAATTCGACGTAGTCGTGACAGGTACATGTTCGAGGCAAACTCACGCTCCAACTCCAACAGCTGAGTGCTAGTGAACGCGGTTCGGATACGCTTCGAGCTGTTGCTAATGGAGCTCGGGGATTTTGGCGGAGGCGTCGGGGTACTATTGCGAGACGGAGACTCGTTGGGTGTTGAAACGTCTAGGGAAAAAGGTCAGAAGTTAATGGCGTTGCTGCGAGAGGTAGTTATTGCGATAGAAGAAATTTAATAGACCAAATGCTTGCTTTTACATATTATATATATCTCTCTAGCGAGATTGGAAAAATATCACGAAAATGCATAAAATGATATCTTAGAAACCTTAAAAATGAATAAATATAAAAAAATTTTTAAATATCTATTAATTTTAATTATTTTTATATATAATTTACATTATATAATTAATATATAATAACTGTAATATATACATTTGATATTTATTATATCACATTTATATCATATAATTGCATTAAATATAATAATAATTAAATGAAGATCAGTTTTTGAAATATAATATCAAATATGATTTTAGACTCATTATGTTAATTGTTAACGATTAACATTGCATGTAATCATGAAAGCAATTATTATATCTTTATGAATCATTAATAAATAATTATGGATTTATTAGTAAGATAATAATATTAGTTATATATTTACCTGGTAGTCTGCTTGTCAAGTTATTTAAAGGTGATGGAGGACTCTGTCTAGGTATCGGCATAACACCCAGCGTTGGTGAAGTGATTGGTACAGATATAGTGGGTGGTCTGGGCACTGGTCTGATCGGTTGGTATCCCAAACCCACATTAAAAAAGCTGAACATATAATTAGGCAGATTTCCATAATATGGTAGCGGATACGACGGCGGCGAGTTATTGCCGATTAAAGAATCCACTAAGAAACTTCGAGACATTTTCTTTTCTTTGAAGAATCCTCCGGAAGATCAATACTGCTTAAGTTGTGTCCAAGCCGTGGAGTTCACACGCGACACAAAGTAATCCAACGATCATTGAGACCTTTCTCGTCGCACTTAACTTTCTGTTTAATTCTTACTTTGAATTTAACGGTACAAAGAATGATACTTTGAAATCACTGCGTTCTTTCTTTGCTCTTTCTGATTACTCTTTCCGATTATTTTTAAGATGATTATCTTTTTCTGTTTTCAAACTCGCACCTTTTAATGTTTTTAATTATAAGAAACGAAGTTAAAAATATAGACTCGAAGATCCTGACTGCACGGAGGTGCATCGATTTCTGTATTTCGAGGACCTTAGTCTTGTTATATATACGGGGTGCAAACTCCACCCAGGGGTTGGTTTTGATTCGGGGCCCTTCATACGGGGCCCCGCCCTTCTTCTCCACGAGGGTGCCCCATTCGGGGTTCACCCTAACTGCCCTCCCCAGGGAACGACAGTGAGTAGGGTATTTTCTTGCAGCGCTAATTCGACGGGTGGCTAATATCGCCGGAAATTTTATACGGCCTCTTTACCATCTTTCTATTATTATCGACGCTCCGACCCCGACATACCCTGCCCGCCGTTATTCCGGAGTACGACCGATGAACTCAAAGTATGATTTAAATCGATCGAATGAGCTAATGTAGATATAAGATCTTCTCTTTCTTTCTTTGATAAGTTAATAAAAAGTTTCAAAGTATTTTTAACTCCGAAGTCAGCTTTAAAACTCTCGAATTATTGCGAGAAAATAGAAATAATTATTTGTTTATAATTTTAACTTTATGATTTATAAAAATATTTTGTAAAAAACATTTTATCGTGCGAAATACTGTTCGGAGATAATATAATTACTATTAATGAATCTTATTATAATGTATGTTTTACTGATAATCTCCGTCGTCTAAATGATGACCTGTATTCATACGATTCAGTTTCGACAGTGAAAGATAAAAGATCTTTTCGTCTTTTTCTTTGTGATTTTTCTTTGTGATTTTTCTTTGAACAAGGGTGGAAAGGTTCCTTTTTCCATCTTTTCTCCTCGTCAACGTATATCAACTGGGCTTCCTTGGAACGTGCTGAAGAATCTGCGCGGGCAATCAAGATAAGGTAGGAGGAGTTAGCTAAAGATATTGGTACCTACATCGATTTGTGGAAAGCGTCATTAATAGTCTCCGGCGGTACGAAATTAGGTAAATGACGCCACAATAGATTTCCAGAAATTAATTGGATTCCAGAAAAAAATTGGACGTAATGATATTTGTATATCTAATCTGATCTTTAACTACCAATGCATTTAAGAAATATTTTAGAAGAAGAATAAAAGAATAGCACATTCTAATTTTATCTTGTCATTTTTTAAAATAATTTTTTATTTTAAAATTTATTCTAAAATTTATTATTCTAAAATTTGTTCGAATAAATAGCTCTTAATGGGTTTAAACTTGCGATTTCATATTTATATAGATAAACGATTGAATAACGTAAACATGTTTTTAGAGAGTATATTGCTCTCTTCACAAGTGGCACAACTAAAAAAATTGAGTTTTCCAGAAAAGGGGAAAATTATTTTTTAACTTAACAGAAAATTATTAACTAATGAAATAATATTGACAAAAAAGACTTAACGTAAACAAATATCATTTTTGTTAATACTCTTAGAAACTATCCTTTTTAAATCATGACGATTTTGACGATTTTTTTAGTTAGTTTACTTTTGATAATTGATAGCAATATTTTTGCTTAATTCATTCATGATAATGATTCGAAAATCACGTTTTTTTATTTATGTTATTTTTGGAGTAAATGAGCGGATTAAATGAATGTGTAAAAAAAAACGAAATAAATCTCTATTTTCTTTTTAAACATTTGATTCACGAGTCGCACAATCTCTGGAAGGATTAGCAAGAAAATAAATTTTGACATTATCGCCCTCTATTACGTAGATAGATCAGTTTCATAGGAATGAAATTACGCCGGTGTGACGAGTGTCGATTTACAGACGAGATCGCTCTCCGTCGGTGTCTCTCCGAAGGGGCAAAACGTAAATTCGTTTCCCGCCGTGGGTCGATATTCAGCGAGGAAGCTCAAATCAAATCTCGGATCTGCTTTAGAAATTGAGATTCTACTAGTCTTATTTTTGCTTGCTTCTTTCTTCTTTCTTTTTAAAATTTGCATTTCCGAGTGTATCATGCTGATGAAATCTCGCAGCTGAAATAAAAGTAACTATGCGGGAATAACCCCGCAAAAGAAAAAATTGGTGCGAAAGAACTATGGAATACAAAATCTGTAGCATGGTTTGAATATTATATGTTGACTGACTGAGGATCATTAGAAAAACGTTTTGCCCACTTGAAGAGTAATATATTTTATTTCTTTAAAATGATATTTTAATGTCCTTGCGCAAGATTGCAGAAGTTTACTTTTTATTACAATATTAATTGAGAATATATTTTAATTAAATTGTAAAAGAGAACTAAACGATCAAATGAGCCAAAAAAATAATTGCTTTACATACAAAAAATAAGTTGTAAATGTAAGATAAATAAGTTGTAAGATTTACAAAAAAATTCATAGTTATAAGGGATTTATTATTTATTAATTTTTTTATTCATGTAAATGAAGACCTAATCATTATTCATAGAATATATATATAGCTGAATTTTAAGTAGAAACATATTGCATCTGCACGTAACGTATTTTGAGATTGCCTCCGAAAATCGCCATCGCGGTACAGCGAAGCATATCAACGGAAAGTCGGAAAGGGAGGTAATAATGGTAATATCGTTTGACTTCCATACACGCGACTAATTTCTTGATTAGCCGTTCCTGTAATTTATCGAGCGAGTCGCGCAATAGACGAAACCGTGATGCGTTCACATAGCGGAAAATTAGTGTTTAACATGAAACACCATTTCGAATATCCACTTTCACGAGTTTCGGCCTCGTCATTGCGCGAGTGTATTCTTGTGCGAACGATTCCATGCTGGCTGCACCTGTCGATGCACCCGAAAATTAATTGCGCGCGACGACGCATTTGTTATGTCAAGGGAAACGCGACCTGATGATCGTTTCGTGATTGGGACAAAATTGAGGCAATATGATACAATGATAACACGTTTTAGTAAAATACTCTAGAAGAGAAAGAAATAATAGTTGCTGCAGTACTTAAATATTGATAGTTACGGAATTATTTGGCTTGCAATTGTTCCATAAAAATAAGTAACGAAATCTCGTTCATTAAATGATAATAAACTATTCAATTAAATGGAAAAAAAAATGTTCTTTGAAGGAAGTCTCAAGTTTTGCTTTTGCTGTAAAAATATTTAACATTTTATTAGCTTAATTAGTTATTAGAATTTTAATATCGATACAAACCTTATGATTATCAATGATTAAGTTACATTGGATCGTGATAATCTCTAAAGGTTGAAAATCTCGATATTGACAGATAATATACCATATTATTTAGCGCACACCGGTGAAGTTGAGAAAACATAGCCACGATTTTAAACCCTCTAACAACACGACTAATCCCATTATCGAAGTATACATGAAGGGGCACACCCCCCACACTTTCACATCCTTGCATCCGCCTATTAAAAATCACGGTAACGTTATCTTACGGCTGAGAGTCGTGAATAATACAATAACGCTTCTCTCTCCCTTACCTTAGCATATGTCCGCTGTATCCGCGATTCCAAGGGGATGCCCGCTGAACCCTTCGACTAGGGGTCGAAAACCACCCTTCCTATTGCAAAGGGAGTTATTCGGACTAGAACCATATAGTCCTCGTCCTGCGGACTCACATACGTCCTTAGCGATGTATCTATAGCGTCATTACGTAGGAAGGATATTTTAATTTCGTCCATAACCCTCTACCTGGAGCCATCCTATTGGTTGCTTCCTTTTATCCGGGGCGTGACTACCCTTGTACAGTTTCGCTAGTTGTCCAATCTTCGTGGCCGTAAGCACCCAAAATTTCCGTTTTGAAAGCAGGCCTTCAAATGTGTGTGTGTGTGTGTGTGTGTGTGTGTGTGTGTGTGTGTGTGTGTGTGTGTGTGTGTGT
>NW_017259383.1:1317303-1320404 GCF_001594045.1 Atta colombica
TCGAGAGCATCGAAGCATTGCAATTTTTATCAGTAACAGCCATAGCAAAGCACAGCATCACGGAGTGATGACAGTATAGTTTAACATAAGATTTTAATTATTTTATTAATGGTATGGGTATCGATATGTTCTTATAAAAGTTTGTTACTTATTATTCAAGGTGAGTTACAATAATAGTGGAATCTTAGTGGCACATTCGTTATTTAAAACCGAAAGAATTATTGTCATGTAAGAATATCTTTTCCAATATTCTTTCAAAGATTAAAGATGAGGGATTTCTAAGATTTAAGTAAGGAAATTACCTTTGAAATTTCATGTATTGTGTATAATAAGAGACAAGAAACGTTATATGTTTATATGTGTTCTTATGGAAGCTGCACTGGGAAGAAAAGATATATGCATGATTTTAAAGAGAAAATTATTTTTGTCAATTTTATTTATAGGAAACTTCTACGTTGAAATTAAACGTTACAAGCAGGTGATCTTGATACGAAATGCTCTTGACTCCAAATCTAGTATCGATCGCTACTCAGAGCTAATTGAATCAAAGCGAACTATATCGGGAAACTCGGTAATAATTGTTTACTGTGGTCACGATAGAATCTGTTTATTGTTAATTTGAGGTAAGGACATAATATTACGATGTAAAACATTGTAAATGTATAGTCAACATATTTTTAATAATATTCTTATAATACGTTACGTTACTTTATGCTCGATTGACGTGAAAATCGAGTTAGGATATTGAATTTAAACATGATTGAAAATCTTTAGAATATCGGGATAATCGCTGTCATATATTTACGTATAGTATTCGGTTTAGCCGGACGAACTTATTCCTCGAAACTTTCAAAGTATCCTGCTGCGAAGCAATATCGCCGCGCCAGTTGCAGGTTCTTGCGAAATGCTCGAGACTGCAGTCAAACTAAATATTTGAAAACATATCTCGGTATTGTCCTTATGTCCAGAAAATCGAAATGAAGCTGAGAGTCGAAAGGACTTTTTCGCGATCGTTTCGACAATAAGTGCTTCTGTGCTTGGGCAGTAACTTCTTTTAATACATTCCGAAATCAACATATTACACGAACATTGTATTTTTCTCGAAAATCAAACGTAAACTTTAACTGTACATGTCTGGAACTGACGGCTTAATGAGCCGGAAAGAAAAACTTCCATCTTCAACTTCTGTAAATCGCATTTCGACAGTTCTCGCTTTTCCTTATAATTCCTACTTTCTCTCATTTCCTAATATCAGCGGCTGACTTGTCATTTTTATTGTAAGATATTTAATCGCGCCTTTTCATTCGAAAAACTTTGACGAAATTGTATTGCGACAATAAAATCGACTAAAAGTATTTGAGCATTTGAAACTGTAATTATTCATAAAAAAATATGTTTTATTTTTTCCTGCGTATATAATAGTTAAAAATTAATTATGAATATATTGAATTATGATTGGAACGAATAATTGACGCAACGTTTAAAATAAAACTTGTGTGTCCTTGGAGAAAGTTTTTATAATATTTTATCTCAGAGCATATAATAAAGATATTACGACTCAGAGGAAAGATTTGGATTAC
This sequence comes from Atta colombica, assembly GCF_001594045.1. Lineage (NCBI taxonomy): Eukaryota > Metazoa > Arthropoda > Insecta > Hymenoptera > Formicidae > Atta > Atta colombica. The sequence continues at coordinate 1,318,884 of NW_017259383.1, forward strand.
TTTCATTGAAATTTGACATAAATTTTAATTTGTTTATTTAAATTTTAATTCTTTTTTGCGATAATATGAACCTGAACAAAATTCATGCTTGTCAATCTTAGCCGACTCAGATATTTACGTCGCCATTTTTCAATCAGTCGCGACGCAGTACACTGAAAGTTCTGCTGGTGAACTGTCGTACATTGTGAGAGGATCTGCTAAGAACTTTTCATATTTGCGTCTAATCGAATAAAAGTCATCCGCAAATTTCCTGCCTTGACAAATCGAATTTTTCATATAACTATAGACAAAATTTGCATTTTTCTAGATTGAAAGGGTTCATGTTTTTAATCTATTGATGTTGTTTAATATTCTTTTATTAATGAAGACATTTCTCTTATTAAGCAAATAAAAAAATTTTAGTATTCAATAAATAACTCAAGCACATATAATACGATTAAAATTTTTTTGTTTTGTTATTTCTAATCGAATTTTTAATCTTTACTGTTTGTTTGGTTGAATAATGCGTTTGTGCTTCACCGACTCCAGTATGACGTTTGTGTTCAAACTTTATATCAGATTAAGATCGATGCGAAAGATTTTACGCATTGATAGTTGCTAACCTGGTCTTAATGCTAACGTCTGTTAGCAAAAAAGAAGATCGAGTATCCCACAAAGCATAAAATAGAACATTCTACGAGATAAACGTGATAAAGCGTATAACGTGAAAACAGTAGACAATAACCCTTACGTTGTCATGTATGTGATCTATTTTAATCCAGACTCTTCGATATCTCCTCCCAAAACATCGATCTCGATTGAAATTCATAGAAGATGGAATCAGGTTTTCTTTCCCAGTATGTACACACGGGGACACTCGGCAGATTGATGTTCTCGACAAACTCACTGCTTCTTCAGAGTCTTTACTCCTTTCATCGTCGATAGTATCATCTCTCTACCTTCCACCGCCGTCCCCGTTCGATCTCTGAGGTAGAGCTTCGGAAATTAGACTTCGGCTCATTTCACCCGGCGGAAAAAAAACGTGCATTCTTTGCTCAGAATACGAGCTTACAAAGGAGCATCCCATTCGAGTTGAACAACCCACGCCGTTGGTCATCTATGAAAGGAAAAAGAGAGAAAAAAAGCGGCGCCGATGGATATGATCATGGGAATGGCAAATACGATTTCGGATATTTTCTTTTGCTGCCACGTCGGGCAAATAATTCGACTATAGTCGAAAGGGCGAAGACTCGCAAAAATCCTGTATAGTACTAGGCTACCGTATCCTTCTTCGCCACATTGTCGATCGATTTACAAAGACGCTGCGCGCAGATCAGCTGCGACAATTTACTTTATTTGCGTCGATGCACCATAGCAAAGGACCACTTAACCCTTTTCGGAAAAGTAGAACTTTAAGGACGTTTGTTTTTCGATGAAATCAGATTGACGAGTAAAGGGAATGTTTCCAATGAATTAGTTACGGTCTTGTTTCTTTTGATGTAATTGTTTGAAACTATCTGACATAAATGTATATATATATAT
>NW_017259383.1:1320504-1336609 GCF_001594045.1 Atta colombica
TACTTATATTTTTGAGTAGTTTGAAATTCCTGATAGAAATGCAATTAGACATCCATCCAGTTACTATCTAATATATTACTATATTGTATTCTCATTAGTTGTAACAATATTGCTTAGGAAAGACAAGAACTTGATAGATTTTATTCAATGACTGAAGCAGTTTTTCTGATAAAAATATGCTATTGACGTAGACATCTGTCTAATTATTGACCAGAATAAATAGATTATTATTGGTTAAAATATTACATAGACCATTTATTGTCCTATTTATTATTCTATTTTTGTTGAGTAAATGGATTCAGATTTTGTATATCTTTTATGTAACGCTTTGTCTGCAACTGTACAAACAAAGCATTATATCTTGACTGGAATTCTAAGTAATTTTACTTCTTAATTTCTAAACAAAAGTTAATATAACTATCCAGTAATTGCTCAAAAAATATTATGAAAATACTATGAAAATGAAATTTCTATCAGAGATTTTCGGAGTTAACATTGTTGGTGATTTTTTTCAGTTAGAATATTTTTATAAAAAACAAGTAAATTCATTCTCTTTTCGTCTTTCTCTTAGCAATGAAAGTCACGTAGGAAGTTTCCGTAACGAAAGTAATTCGTCCAAGATTCGTCGAATACAGCGCGGATTCCAAACGGATACGTAGCAATTTCAAAGTTTCTACACAGGTCGAAAGTTTCTTCAGCTCGATAACTTCTATAGTTACGTTGGGGAAGAATTAACTGTTTCAGAATTTCGATGTCATTTTCTGAAGGATCTGAATCATTTTATTGTTATTTACTTTCTTCAAGCAATATATTCTTTTCTTTTATTTTTTACGAGAATTTTTATTTTTCCATTTTTTATTTAGACGATAAGTATTAGTCGACAATGAGAGAAAAAAATTTTTTTCTCTTGTCTTTAACATTTCTTTTTTGTCACGTAAATTTTTCTGTGATGTGAAAATCTACTAAAAATTAGTTTAATATAACTCTATTCTCTTAATCTTGCGTGTTGGAAACAATTTGTAACATTTCGGAGATTGAGATATCTCGGGGCTATACTAGTTAAACGTTAGTACTCACAGAAACTTATAGTAGTACGTTTCTCTAATAAGGAAACTTCTTGGTCCTAATAGTTTCAATCCTTGACACTGTCCTGGACAAGATTGAATTACTTTCATTTTCACGCAAAGTAATTATTTAAAGGTATTGTGACAAGATTATTTAATCATAAATTCTATTTGATAATTGTAATAATATAGATATACAATATAAAAACATTATATATATGTAAGAGGTAAAAAATGTGACATTTCATTCGATTTAAATGCCGATAGAAACTGATATTTTCGCTAATAAATCGCTGTAGGTCTTCTGATTTCCATTTATATCTCTAATTAGTCAGTCAAATGCGAGATATACATATTATAAAGATGTATATTTAGTTAAAAAGCAGAAGAGCATCGAGTCTTTTGTCGGCGATGTTACAATATTGTTTCGCACTGTATTGTCGACAACAATGATCGATCCCATGGTGATAGGATCATTCTAGCGTAGATTATTCGATAATTTCACCCGTATTACGCTTGTTTTATTCCACATGCAGGAGGGACGTCTCTTTCCCCTTCCCCTTTCTGGCTATTTTGCCTGTCATTCATCTTTCCTTTTTCTATTCTTCTATAATTTCTCAGTTTTCTTCTTATTCTCTTTCTTTTTTTATGAAATTATAATATATTTTTATTTATCGTAATCTTTATATAATATATATATATATATCTTGAAATTGTAATATATTTTTATTGCTCTGTTTTATTGCTCTATTTTATTTATATTTTATTTATATTTTATTTAAACTATACATAATTATTTATAGTGAGTTTTTTATTGTTTTACTCTTAATTTATTTTTATATTCTCTGTTAAAATGAGATCTTCCTTTTTTGCTTTACATTTGTAACTTTTGTATTTTTTTTAAACCTTTACTCTTTAGAATTTGAGTATTTGTGTTTTGACACGCGCCGAGGATTCCACGTGAAAGCAACAGTCAGTTTTGCTCCCTTTTACGTCTTCCTTTCAATATTCGTTATTATCGCATGGTTTGTCGAACAACGTGAATTGGATGATCGGCCCGTAGCAGGATCTATGGTGAGAGTATCATGAGATGTAATGACTGATTCGTCAAATGTTAAGATGTCCGAAAGATACATCGACGCGGATGAGAAAACAGCTAAGCATCTCTCTTTCAGAAATAACGGAACAAATGAATTTATGCTAATCCATTTTACGCGAGAGTATCCACTAGTTAGGATAATACGGACCGCCGAAATAATCGAATCATCATGTCGATTTCTATTCGCTTCAGATAGTCATTGAATCGAACCTTGTCTGGCAAAGAAATATTTGCAATATGTAAATTCTGATTTTAATATAAATTAGCATACCGAATGTTTTGTATTTTTCTCATTAATTCTTTCTTACTAATAATAGAAACATTGTGTAAAAAATTAGCATAAAAAATGTAAAATATTTCTTCAGTAAAATTAAGATTTAAAAATTAACATTTAGAATATATTAAATTAACACTGTTTATTTATTTATTGTAGAATTTATATTTTAAAATATATTATTTTTATGGTATTTTTTTCCACTTACTAAATTGTGTTCTTTTTGTACTAAGAAATGTTGAATATCAATTTAATATAAAATATTTAAATAACAATCACATTATATTAAATTAACACTTGGATACGCAAAAATTCTAACAAGAAATTTAAAGAAAAAATTTAACAAGGACTGATTTTAACACAAATACAAAATGTTTTTATTGTGTATGTTTACGAATAGACAGAAGATTAATAATTCTTGGAACAATTTAATTTTTAGTTGATCAAAATTGAAGAAATATTTGAATTAGCAATTACGTAACTATTAACTTATTTTCAATTTTCATGCCTTTAATTCAAAAATCAATAGTTTTATTGAACTAAAAATTCCAATGCTGTTCTTTTCTGGACATACAATACATCGTGCGCGTAAAAAAAAAAAAAAATAACGCAAGTTACATGGCAAATCCAGCAAATCTATTTTACACGAAAAAGAACTTAAAGATAAAGCTTAAACAGAGACATGGTTACCTTTTCTATGAATCAAGAAAGAGGATTACATTGCGTGTTACAATTTCTTATGTATTCTTTAACCGTCTACCATCGGCGGATTACATATAGCGAAAAAGTTCTTTTTCGTGTGCATCTACAAGAGAATTTGGTTCGTTAGTTGTTTCTAAGCAAGACTCAACAAAATATTCAAGGATATTCTACATCATTCTTAGGATTGTTTCTCTTTAGAAATTTGATTCACTATGAGAATCTTTCATGTACTTATTTCAGATACTTAGTTATTACAGCAAAGTTTAATTAATGTTTGCGAAACAATGTTGTTATTATTTTTCATATAAAAGTTCAGCATGAAGGACGGTGTTAGATAAATGTAAGGCTCGTAAAGTCTTTGATTTATTTGTTCCATTACAAGATATTTAAAATAATATGTGATATAAGAAAAAAAAGAATAAATATAAAAATTATGAAAGGTGTAACTATAGTGAAAAATATGTCATAGTTTCTATTTTTATATTTCTATTACTTTATTATATATTTATTATTTAAAGTATATATTTATTAGCAAATCCTTATTAGTAAATTCTTATAGATATAAAAAACATATCGGAAATAATAATTAAAGAAGCTTTTATACTTTATAAATTCGAGAAAAAGTAAAGAATATATATTCTGTCGTATTAGTCGCATCTTAACGATGCGATCTAATCCCTTAAAAGCTCACCAGTCCTCGTTTCTCTCCTAAGTGGCTTCGCGAAAAATGAACTTTGGATGACGAAGCAACGCCAGAGATATCTTTTCCGCTCCGAATTTCACCCGTATCCCCTTTTCCGACGGATGTTTTATAGATTCATCATGCGGTTCATGGGAAGGGACTAAAAAACCGTCGTTATCCTCGTTGGTTGCATCGGCACCAATTATTTTCATATTCTAAATATCAATTTATATAATGAAGATTAATTGAAAAGGGAAGGAATAAGAATATATTTGGCATTGTTAAAAAAATTAATTTAATTTTCATACTACGACATTGTTAATAGTCCAATAATGTCCAAGAACATTCCAGTAGAGTAGTTTAAATAAAATAATACTAAACAAGAGACGGAGAAAAAGAGAGGGGGGGGAAGAAGAATAATGAAAAAATTTTTTAAATTTATTTTGAAAAATATTTTGATAAATAATATTTTGATAGTGAATAAATTGATTATTATGTTGAAAAACTATTTAATTTTCAAAAGTAAAGGAGAACATGCATTGAAAAAAACAGTGTCTTGCAATCTCTTCGGAATAAGGGTGAATTCAGAAACCTCATTAAAGTTAGCTTCTTTCTGGGACGATTGCTCGAAAACTTCGTTAAACTATTCCATCCGTTTTTCCCGTCGACGATCAAACCTCGTTTTGCATTGCTGTCCATGTTGGACAATGGACGAAAATTGCGATTTAACTTCGTTGTGAGCAACGCCCATAATGCTATTGCGCTTCCGATCACGTGCCATCACATAATGCACGCGTGCCGGAATAATACTTTGCCAAAGACGCCTCTTGATTAAGGATATGCCATCACGTTGCGCTAACGGGCGTATTGTCGTCTCGCGGTAATTGCATTATCGTTGAAAGGACTAGGTGCTTTGAAAAGAACAAAATTCTCAGTACACTCTGTCACAATTCGATTATGCTAATAAAAAAAAATCGTTAACTCTGAACTCGGTGCATTTGTAGAAATAACACACAAAAATTATGAAATAAATTTTAAATGTGAAAGGATAAAAATATTGTTCTCTCTTTTAATGCTATTTTTCTATCATACGCTTTGCCCTATGAAATGTAATAGGATAGAACATTTTATCACACTATAAATTTTCTGTGAAGTTGTAAGCATTATTTTAATTAACTTTCTTTCTCTTTGTATTTATACAGTTTCATGTTATTTGTTTTAATTACAAATTTAACTTTTAAACTCTAACTTTTTATCATTTAACTTTTATACCAGTTGTTTATCTGTACGAAGAGATACATATTAAAAGAGAGTGTAAAAAATATATTTTATCTGTTATTGCTCAGGAATAAAAGAAAATATTCTTCAAAAAGCTAGTGTGCAATACAGAACTATGTAATAGAATGCAGACTGCTAGGTGCTGCTGCTTGCATTGAATAGCACCATTGTTTTTGTCAGCACTGTTTACCTTTCAGCAGCAACGACTAAATCAGACTAGCGAAGAATGTTTGCGTAATAATTTTCATGCAGCAACTGTGTGCAGCGCTCGTTTACTGTTCGTGACAATACAAAAATTATTCAAGCTGGAGAAAATAATGGGGAATATTGAAAAGAAAAATTTAAACATCGCTAAACTTTTTATTTGTGTTATAATGTCGTAAAGAAATATCTCGATATCGATAATCGATATTTTCATTAATTGCAAATTTACTTTTTTAAATTTAGTACATTTTATTCCATGAAACATTTATACATTAAATTTTTTAAAATGTAAAATTGGGGAATATAAAATTTATTAAATTTATGGAATATTTTAAAAATGAAAAAAATATTATTTTGAAATATATTATTCTGAATTAATGACAGAATTATTATATCAATGCAAAATACATTTCAAATAATCTTCAATTATTCGCATAAAGGTATTAAAGTCCTTAATCTGTTATTGTCAGGATTTTCTTTACGTTCTTGAAATTCATCGAGATGCCAAGAATGTATCGGCTACAATTCGATTCGCGCGGAATCATTATCATTCCATCCAGGTGCGCGTTTATTCGCGTGTTCAAGAGGCTGACAGCGTCCTCGTGGAAGGGGGCGACACGAGTCTATAAAATCCCATAAACATCCCCGAAGGACGTTCTAGGGGCGGTCGTCATTGAAAGGAATAAAATATCGCTTTCTGCGGCAATTTTACGGCAATTTTCCAACTCGCTGGAAACCGCGTAGAACGCATCAAGAACCAGGTGTCCGTTGATTCTGACATTCGCGCCTGGAGGACTTGCGCTACTGGTTAGATCTTTCCAAATCATCGAGAACCGACGATTAATAGCCGGAGAGATTCAGTGACATTCACTGGTGGTTTCCAACAAAAACTGCATACCACGCAATGTAGACAACGCGTGCGCTGTTTAAATGGCTAATGGCCCGTGTAATCATATTCATTCTGTTCCAGAAGTTTCCTTTTCTCTCTCTCTCTCTCTCTCTCTCTCTCTCTCTCTCTCTCTCTCTCTCGACTTTTGTTCATCAGGCTGGCAATTTTCATTTCTCACGATCCTCGATTTGTTGCAAAATTATGTTAATCACGGATACTTAGCGAACTCGTTAAACCACGCTTGTATTGCGTAACCACTGTTGAGTCTCCATTATTATATGAAAATTATTGTAACAATGTGTAATGTAATTAGTATAACATTATTATTTTATCGTCGCGGTAGCTATGCAATAATATTCGATGCGCCAATTATCACGAATTTGTTATCGCGAATTCTCTGCACCCTCGGGAATTTGATATCATGTTATCAACGCTCGGCTTTAAGTCGAGCGAAACATCGTGTTATTTCGGGCTGCGGTGTAAAACAGCAACGTGACGGAATTTGTTAGTTGAGCATTAAACGCTTTGTCATAGAGTTATCTATCTATTTCGCACAATATTGCAAATCTCTGCTCGATATAGTTTGCAAAGTGAATTTCTATTGTGAATAGTCAACTCCCAGTTTTAGTAAAATGCCTGGCAATTCTAAATTTGTTATCGAAGTTATTTTTCACTAGAGGTATAATAATATATTTATGGATTTTTAAGAGATATGCGTTTTTAAAATATCGACATGAAACAATTGCTACAAAGATTGTATTTTACTTTTGTGTGTATATAATAGATCAAAATTAAAATGAAAAAATATTGCGATTATTTATTGTGATTATCTATAGAAAATAACATAAGAGGTTTGTTCACAATTGACATTGAATAATTTTTCTTAATGATATAACCGACTACATTACACGGATGCAATAAAAACGTGTTTATAGTCTAGGAACATTTTAACCTTTAGTAGATAGGTGGAGTGATCAGAATATTTCCAAAATTTTATTTTTTATATTTTATAATAGTATATATTTATATGGTTATATTTATTTTATTTATACTCTATGAGATTGAGGAATGAAAAAATAATGAACTTCAAGATTTCTGCGCAATATTTTTTTCCTTTTTAAGAAAAAAGGAAAAATATTTTTAAAATAATTATTATACGTGAGGTGATTTATATGGCCATTTATCTACTTAAAGATTAAGTAAGATAAACGAAAAGAAACATTTTTGAATAAATTCATGTATTTTATTGTAATTCATAATGTATTATTGTATAATATCTGATACTTCTGTGAATGGACTTCATGTTAATAGTTTATCAAATTTGCAAAATATATTATAATTTATATAACTTTAAAACTGTTATTAATTAAAAATTTCGAGAGACATTCAATCGATACTGATGTATTCATTTCTGCTAATATGCTATTTCTGATATCAGTCAACCAATATAATTATAGGAGCACTTTCTTTTTCAGAATTTAATTGCTAGTTTTTTATATTGTATCGCATTTTACATCAAATTATTAATAAAAATTTTATTTATCTCTAAAATTTTTAAAACGACTCGAACGCAAACATAAATGAAGGAAACATAATTTAAAGTTGAGGCATCGAGCAAATATGAACTTTTTTAAAATCTTGATAGCAGAAAAAGAACTTACGAGAATTAGATCGTGCGCGCAAATAGTGAAGCGTAAAAATTAAAGTCAATATACGTGATTGCTTCGCCCTATTTACGGTTTGCTCTGATTGGTCTTTCTGCTATCAAGATTAATCACGTCAAAAGCTAGCGTGAAATGTACGTGAGATGAGTGTCGCACCGGTGATTAGGTCCCACCGCAATTTTTCAAGCTATCGTACAATTATGTGAACAGACATATCTTGCTTGTTGTCGGCGAGCGAGCTCGTCCGGAATTTACTGTCCGTTTAATATATCGCCTAACAAGCTACGTTATCAGAAACTGACATTGTTAACGTATTGTATCGAACCTCGAGGACACGACGGCGTTGTCATTGAAATCGGACAAGCTATATGTCCCATTATAGTGCTGTACATAAATAGTTACATAGTCAATCTGCTCATTTATAGTATGTCAGTGATGTGATCCAATAAAATGTAATATCGATATTGATCGACGGAGTATTCCTCACTGAGGATCATTTATAGTGCATAATATCATTATTATAAATTACTTGCAGATTATAAATATCGAGTCTCGGACAATGAGATATAATGCATAATTATTGAAAAATAGAGGAAATATAGTGTTTCATTTTCGAAGAATTTAGATTTGCTGTAGCTTTTCTACATCACTTACAACTTAATAACACGAATCAAAGGGCAAGAGAAATTTCATGAAAAATCGAAATGAAACATTTTGATTATAAGCACTAGACCATCGACATTGCGATTTATTTACGTGATTTGAATGATACAACGACAGACAGTAGGTCCGTACATAAGTACTTAACGTGTTCCCCTGGTGACACCGTTAACGCGTGTCGAATCGCTCGTAACGTTGACAATATTCGAGCCCCTTTTACTAACGTAAACCTGAACAGGAGACGCTATTCCGAATGCAGCATCTCGACATTGTGCTCGAGTGGAGATGAGTGTCGAGTGGGGCTCATCTTTAGTTATGGTGTGTTAGTTACGCAATGCTTACTTCGCGATAAATTATATTACGATGAAAAAGCGTCCTAGTGCATCCTGTATAGATAATTTTGCGATCAAACTCGAGAGAAAAATATTCATCTCGATTTATCATTTAGATTTCGAGAAGTTTTCTTACTTTCACGTCATCGTCAAAATATAAATTGATAGAATTTTCGATACGCGACAAGAAAAAAATAATATCTAGAGATTAATTGGTTTTTTTATATATTTGTTATTGTTGGATATTTACTATCTTTGAATTGCATATGCACAATCGTATAATACCGTGAATTCGGAAGGGACAGACAAGTTTATTTATTATATTATATCAGCCGTTCCTTTGATCGGAAAGCTTAGCAGTTTTCCCAATAATTAGATTTTATTGATTATGTTTCTACCGCTGTTAGAATTGAAACTGTGCTTGCCGAAAATGATAAAATAAAGAGAGATGTCGATGTCAATATCATGCATTTCTAATATTGGCAGGAGGATATGTATGTAAGATGTATTAGCATGTATTTTCTCAGGATGTTTTTTTTTCTCTCATTCAATCAGAAAGTTAGAAAGGGTCTGAGGAAGCCAGGTTGCAAGGGAAACTTATTCCTTGCGCGTAATTTCCGACAGATCAATGAATTACGCGATTATTACCATAAGCATATGTCATCTCGGTGGGTTCGCGCATTATCGACGTTCTTTATTAGGGATTGTGCCAAACTGCGAGTTGAAGGTCGACGAATTGCCGAGGATTTGTTTGCTCAGGCAGAGCCCGGTCTTCTTTCAATACCGCATCAAGCGGCGGGATGTAATCCCTCGATATATGGCTCTCATTTGTAACTTGTAATCTTCAGTAAAATGCTCGGCATAATTCAGAATTACGCCTCTTTCGTCCGAATGTCTGACTATAAACATCGAGAATTGGGTCGTTTTAACGTTTTGATATCTCTGTATTGACATCGCGAGTTTTACCAATCGAACGGACATAAAAAGTGAATAGTGTGATTGACGTAATCGGCATTCGATTATATCTCGTAATTGCCTAGCTTGACATTCATGCGAGAATGTATTATCAGCGACTTGTAATGAGTTTGTTCATTTTGATCGAATATGATACTATCACTTTAATGCAGGAGTGCACGAATTAATTAGCGAAATGTATTATTTAGTCCTTTGCACTCGTGTTGGCCTATCGCACTTTACTTCGCTCAGACATCAATATTTAATTGGTTGCATCTTGAGATCAATATATCGGTTATCTGCATTTGTATAAACACGCTAAATTAAACCCTAGTGTCTAAGATGCGGCGTCCTTTTTGCTCAATATGGAAGATTAGCTTGTTATTAAAATTATTCAGTCTGTTTTGTTAGAACAAAATGCGTAGGTGTAATTGTTATCACACAAGAGCTTCATTAATTATGACTGAAGGTACTTACGTAATTGCATGCTATAATTTCATATTTGATTTTAATATTTAATTAACGTGTCGATAAATGGTCTTATGTTATTGAGACGCAAGTATCTTTCATCATATTTAGTGCTAATTAGAATTAAATATGTAATATTTTCATGATTAATAGCATATAAAAGCATGAATAATAGATATTAAATGATTAGCATTTATTTTAAGAGTGTCTTAATAATTTTAAACTCAAACATCTTATTTTTTTTTATAATATGAAAAGTAGATATACACAGATTAAATCATCATTTTACAAGAGGAGACACAATAAAGTGAAAATAAATTCCGATAGCAAACACTTGCAAACTTAAATAAGTTATCGTGTATGTTTCTTTTAATATTGTAATTTATTATAATACAAAAATCGTAAAAAGATAAGCGGATAGCCGATTTGATCCGGTATTACCAGATCTGCTATTATTCCACTTTTTCGTATTACAGCATGAACAATGCAAAAGGATTCATTGAGAGGCGTAATTTCGTACTAGGAATTCCATGCAACAAAAACACACGGCATAGTTGGGTGCATTTTACATGCATGCGTGTCTTTTGCTCGATCCCCTTCGAAATCAATTATCACTCCATTCCCTCGAAATTATCGTTAATGCCTATGCCTGTCGGATTATGAGACGCGCGCGAATTTCCAAAAAAGCGCAAAAGTTTTTGGGGTCGACGTAAGCGGCTTAGCAGCGCGTGTCTATGCCAGCTGGTCTAATCGATCTATCGAATACCCATCTATACGGGTATCGCGCACACGGAGGAGCTCATGGAAGCATTAATCCCATAAATATACCAAAATTATACGCGCGGTGAGCGGCTTTTACTTCAGGAGAATAGAGAGGCGTATAGGGCAAGATACCGACATTACACGTAAATTTTCCCGTACAGCATATCTGTGCTCCTTTATGCGCGTCATAGATTGTGTTCGTGCGCTGAATCTTTAATAAAGTACAAGCGCAATATACATATAGATTCATTTTTATGATATGAGATTCGTTATTCATCTTTATGTTTTGGGGAATCAAGTTCTGGTTCAAAACGAGATTATGAATTCCGTTTTTTCGAAGATAATCGCTTTCTTATATTTCTTTTGTCTTTTGTCTCGAAAGATCTGCGTCTTAATCATACCTTTGAATTTCTTTGCCGGCTAAAAAAAATACACGAAAAAGATTTTTTAAATAACAATATTGCTACAAGACATGTGAGAATTCATCCAAGTTGATGGGATAGAAACGTACGATAGGGTATATATGAATGGGATGGAAGTGATCTCGAAATAAAACAAAAAACTGGTGCATCATTATCGACAAATCGCTTGCGTTCTTTTTGCATGCTGTTATTTTCACGGGATTCTGCTATAATTACGAGTAACTATCATGTTTACCGGAATCCGTTGTGTGTTCGATAAACGAAAGAACCCGAAAAAACTGACCACTATATGGCACTGTCATTCATTTATGCTAGCAAAAAGAGACTCTTTCCGCTCGAACGATGTTTGATTCGAAAAACTCTTCTATTCTTTGTAGCTGCACACACTCTCTCTCTCTCTCACCTAATATATATATATATATATATATATATATTAGGTGTAGTAAAAAAAAATCTATTATTTTTCCATTCAATTTTATGCAAAAATAATGAATTTCTTTTTACTACACCTAATATTACATTATCTGTACTTAAAATAAAATAAAAGTATATAATTAGAGAGAGAGACTTTATATTTGTTTATTAAATACTGATTTAACACAAATATAATTAATATTATTTTTTTGTTATAGATCATGATGTGAAACATGATTGGCAATGATATAGATGAGTAAAATTTAGAATAAGGTGATGGTCTTTGAAATCGATTCATTTTTTTTTTTTATTATGGATAATTATATACACAGCACATAAGTGAGGGATAAATTATATTAATAATGTAGAAAGAGGAGCTACAAGCTAAGCTGTTAAACGCTATATCTATATATATATAATAAAAAAATTATACAAAATAAACATTTCAATCTCTATCGGGTCATTTTCAATGTTTAAATTGCAATTAATTAATAAATGCGATTTGATTAAAATTAATCGAACGACTATTAAAAAAGTACAATACAAACTCTAATATAAAACTTCTTTTCTTACATATTAGCGTCGTTCGCGACTTTTTGTAAATTGTAGACAGTTTTAAATGGCCCGTGACAAATAGGTAGAAAAGTTATTAAATCAAAAGTAAGTCAGCAACAATAAATGCGCATAAAATCGAAATCTAACTATGCTCTGAATATCTGAAGATTGAGATTAAAGACTGAAGATTAAAATTGAATGAGAACAAAAAAACTTTAGTTCTTTCCGTTTTGATTTCAAATTTCAATTTTTTAGTCTTCAATTTTGATTTTTAATACGTTGGTAGTCTGATACCAGTCTAACAGTCAAATGAATAAGTTATTTTAATAGCATTAATACAAGAAGAACAAAATTATGTTAATTATACTACAAAAAGCATGTTTGTTAAATTAAAAATGAATTTAAAAATAATATGAATATCATACACACAAATATACGGAAAAAATTATTAATCTAAATGTAGAAAGAATACATTAAATTCTAAATATCTGGAAAGGCCATCCACTATCAAATATATATTTATGCAATTTCTTACTTACAACAGATGTAATATTATTAATAGAAAACTCATCAAATGGAAAATAGGAAATCCTGACCACAACGGTCTAAGCTGAGATATTTTTAATGCTGAACTAATTTAAAGTGAATTAATATATACTATATACATACATATATATATATATATATATATTATATTGTAATTTAAACTACGCGCTAAAATTTTTCCGGACTTGAAACGTAGCTACTGAAATAATATCATAATTAAAATTTTGATGCTCAATAGGCATCTATTAGAGAGATCTTAATATGAAATATAGAAATCTATAAATAAATTTATTTATTGCGAAAAATATTACTTCGGTCGGGAATCAAACCCGGATTTCTTGCATTCCGTGCAAGCATCCTAATTCTTCAGACTACTGAGACCTTAATAATATTCTTCGCAATAATCAGTACATATATGGAAACAAATGTCTTTGTGGCGACGTAATATAAACAATAAGAATCTTATTGGACCGTAAAATTTGAAACTCATGAAATAGGAAACAGGAAATCCTAACCATAACGGTAATTAAGCTAGGATCTTTTTAATACTTAACTAATTTAAAATAAATTAATTTATTAATAGAAATGCAATAATATTAATATGTAAGAAAGGAAGTTCTATTTTAATAGCATGTAAATTAAAAATGCAAAGAATTTCTTTATATTTTTATACAGCATAAATTTCTCTGTTTCCTTGATATAGGTAAATTTTTCGATAAAGTTACGCTCTTTTATTTTGTTGCATATTTTTTTAAGAATCAAAAAATACAATGCCTAAAAATAATTCTAAATTCTCTTTTGAAAATATAGGACACGTATTCAAAGCTATTCAATTTCTCCTTCAATGTGCATTACAATTCGCTGCTATTGCTGCTGTTATTGATTTCTATATATATTTTCAAGCATTAATATGATGTTTGATTATAAATTTTATACAATAAACTCGAGTTTTCAAAGTTGGAATCTCTGAAAATACTACCATTTAATTCAGCAATGTTAAATATATTAGTACATTTTATAATGTTATATAAACGGAAAGAAGAAGGAGAGGAAGGGGACAGAGGGAGGGAGAGAGAGAGAGAGAGAGAGGGAGGGAGGGAAGGGGGAAGAAGAGGAAGGGGAGGGAGGGGGAGAGCTTCATTAAATGATGCGATACATTTTATTATTTTATTGTCATAATATTCTCCATTATTAAATTTTTTTTCTACACGAAATTTTTAAATAAATTCTCGACGTATTTAAGATATTCCAAAACTGTTGTCAAAAAAAAGAATTATTGGAGTCAATGCCGTAGAAAGGGAAGACAAAGATTGGATAGAATTAAGATTGGGCAGAAACAAGATTGTTGAGACTATTCTATTTATTTGTGACTCACATTACAATTTACAAAAAAATTCGCGAGCGACGCTAATATATAAGAAAAGAAGTTTCATTTTAAAGTTTATATTGTACTTTTTTAAAATGCTATTCGATTAATTTTAATTGAACCACATTTATTAATTTTAATTGTAATTTGAATCCGATAGAGGTTGAAATGTTTGATTTGTATAATTTTTTTGTTTATAAATATAACATTTAATTTAATACTCAGCTTGGCTCATAGCTCTTTTTTCTATATTATATAATTTTTTTTTAAATCTTTGAGCCTTATAATATCTATATATATAATATCTATATATTGATTTATATGCTATTCTTCCTATTTATGAACATGTGTTGTTGCTTTAAAAAAATCCACTCATTAAAATGCTAAATATTAGCAATAAATCTTGCAACCACGTTTAGAATGTGCCAGCATTTAAGATTTACCAGTGCAAAATATAGCAGATATTAAAATGATAAATTGAGTCATTCACTACGTTGACTGAAATAATTGCATAAAATTATTTTTCAGCGATCCTTTCCACGCTTTATACCGTCTTACGAATGATAAATCTAAACAATGTAATAGCTTTTTTTTATATTAGTCAATTAACTCTTGTGCTTTTTCTTAATAATATATTTTAAAACATTCTTATATATATTGTATATTTCTACATTAATTTAGAATTAAATCAGTATATAATTTTCTAAAATAAAAATCTTATCAAATTATTAATGTAATATTGATAGCTTTTTTATAAAAAAAATATTCAGTCCACATTATATTGACATTTGCAATAGAACGTTATCATTTTAAAATAAATTTGTTTTTAATTATATGTATCTACGAGCGATCAGTACATTTATCACATATCATGATAGCATATACAATAATAATATCGAATAATTATCATTCTTTCAAATGTTTTGCTGAACATTCACAGATGCAGTTAATAATGATTTTATCTTTTGCTACAATGTTAGAAGAATGATAATAACGATAACAGATAAATTGTCTTCTAACGATATAGTCAGTAGATGAAATGGTACGCATTATTACCAGTTAATGTTAAAGAGTAAGTATAGACAAGGAATATCGATCATGAATAATCATACAACGTATAAGGTAAAAGCAAAGTATATATATCAGCATATGGTACGGTTTCGTATATGTCTCTGTAAAGTTAGCACATTTCAAAAAATCGGAAATTTTATTAACAATTCTGCTTGCACTCGTAATAGTTCTACAGTTTCTATTAAGTTCATTCAGAATGCAAATACGTAATAAGTTTTAGAAAAAAAATTGTTTGATGTTTTGATTAGTAGAACCGTATAGAATTTGAACTCACTGACTAGTTGCATAGTTATATTTTATCGTTTATATACCAATTATCAATATTAATATTCATGCCAGCGTTCAGATTGAAAAATTGTATAAAATACTTAAAGATTGGAACTGTTAAGAACGAAATCTAAGAAGAGGCGTGTTCAGATTCCCATCTAGAGAATCCTGCTCCCCAGGTATCATATCATCCTTGTCTAATGTACGATAAACAACGAGGATGGATATGATGACATGACACTCGAGTGAGAATCTGAACTCAGCAAAGCGTCGGACCTATTGCAGAACTATTGGAAAATGCTAAAAAGTCAGCTGGAACTGTTAAAATGAAGTACTTTACTCTTATGGTCCCGCGCCAGCTCTCAAATTAAAAAATTATTTAAGAAAGACTATTGTTAAAATATGTATATATAGTATATATATATATATATA
>NW_017259383.1:1336709-1337492 GCF_001594045.1 Atta colombica
AAGATTTCCTAATAAAAATCAATTTTTTCGAAACTTAGGGTGCTACGCGGAATTAGCACTTATATTTCTATTTTTTTATTTTTTTTAGCTAAATTAGCGGATTTATGAAACTTAACAGGAACTGTAGAACTATTGCTGATATAAACAGAACTGTTAATAAAATTTCCGATTTTTGAAAATATAATGTTAATTTCACAAAGACTTCGTATATACAATATATGAAACAATATTATTTTTTAAGAAAATTTATTTTGCCTTTAATAAGGTATTTTCTATTAAGGATGACAACACTGTTTTTGCTATAAGATTTAATTGCTATAAGATTAAATAATTCCCTGATATGATATAAAAATACTATTTATTAATAATTATTGCGATATAAATACTAAAACGTTAACAAAGTTATGTATTGTTGTATATTGTTTACAATGATTATAAATGATAAAAACAATATAAATGAGTTTATGATATAATTTGTTGCAATATTTGTATTTGCATTTCTTGGAATTAGATAATAATGTCGAATCCACTAAATGATGAATTACATCATGACGCAGTATATCCTTTTTTCCAAATTGTGTCTTTTAAATAAGCGCCTATCATAGGATCATTGAGTATTTCTTCTACAATATCCTTAAAGCCAAGCTGACTAGCTAACATGTATTTACATTCGACATCTGATAATTCAGATATTAGAATTTTCATGTTATCTGTCATGGAATGATTGATACTCTTTTCCAATCTGTACCTAGATATATATAATAATAGCATTTTAAATACAAT
>NW_017259383.1:1337592-1350903 GCF_001594045.1 Atta colombica
ACAGATCATTGAACTTACCTACGCGCACAATCTTCTACAATCATAGGCGTAAGATTGATAACTGTCAAAAATTCTTTGAGATATCCCGTATCTCCTTTAAGAATACAGTGATGATAAATAAGATTAACCCAATCAACGTGATAATTATAAGCACGGATAACAATAAGAGCTTGAGAAAAGTTCAAGATGTGACACAATATTCTCTCTAATTCGTCGCTTTTCAAATTCAGTAGACATACTGCTTGCTGATTCTGTGGTACTGTGTTTAACAGTCCAATTTGAAGTGCAACAAGTTGGGCTTGGTGCGAACATTGACTAGCAAGATTTAGTTTCTTATCCTAGAAGTAAAATTATTAAATTATATGTTATTTTTTATGATAATACTAGTGAAATGTATATGCATTTCTCATTTCTTTTTTACCTGTAAATAATATTGAGTAGCATGAGTAAAGTTAATTACAGCTAATTGTAATTGTTTTAAGACATTATCATTTCGAGTAAACTTTATTTCTATAGGAATCCCAATTATGCCCTTCCCGCACTCTTTTAATATGTCAGATATTAATTTTGTGATTATTTCTTTCGACTCATTTTCCCACATGAGTGCGATTTCGTAATACAAGCGGAAATGAAGTGCCACTAAAGTAAACAGCTCTTTGTCTTCTGGGCATTGACGCTTCAAGAATTCCAGCAGTGCCATTTTTAGACCCGGAACCTGCACAATTGAAATGCAAATGTTTTTTAGTAGATTATAAAAAAAGTGCGTCTATTATATCGTACAAGCATGATACCTTATCCAAGCCTTGACCCAATAAAGACTCGAATTGATCGTTTTCTTTCAAGATTTGGAACACGTAATTCATTTCGGTAAATCGACCAACACCGGTTACAAGACGAACCTAACAATATAAAAAAAGATTTGACTCAATTATATAATTTTGGAGAGTAATTAATAAAATAAAATATTAATAAATACCAGTAACGCCCAGTATTTTAAGATTTGCAACATATTTGCGAGGCTCTGACATTTTCGTAATATTGAGGCTATTCCTTCCATGTTACAAGAAGCCGTGAAACAGTCGTGAGATCTTATCAATAATTCCACTATTGTTTTTAATCTTAAAACTGTAGCGCAATAAATAGAAATATATATATTATCATATCTCTTACAAATAATGTAATTGAAGTAAATCGTAAATTTTTTTACCATTTTTTTTTTCGTCGTGAGTACTAACATATTTTTCCAGCAATGATTGTGCTGTCTTTAACAATTTTAAACCTAATAATGAGATATCGTTGCAAAGCTCCATTATTAAATGAAAATGTGAATTCAAGGAATAGCCCCACATAAAAATCAAATCTTCTTGATCGTCTGTTGGAAGATATATATATTATTATTTTTTAATATTGAGATAATTATTCGACACAAAAGATACAGATTTTTCTCATAATTACCTTCTATAGCACGATTTATATGCATTGTAATATTTTCAGTCAAGAATGTTGCCACATTTGCTGTTTTAATTTTGTAAGACATTATTATGTCATTAGCAGTCTCAAATTTATTTTCAATATTACTTTCTACAATCTCCTGTAAGAATTTTATCGGATCTTTTAGCATTAACAGTGATTGATATGTCTTCCCTAGAAGTACAGCAAGTTTATAACACGATACAATTCTGAAACATGTCTCTTTTCCATATGCGAGGATTTCCGATAATTTTTCTAAAATTGAAATACACTCCATTTGGAAATAACGATTGCTAATTGTCGTATCATCTGTTTTGTTAGATTCGACAATCGACGAAATTGTATTCACTGTAAAAATGAAATGTATTAAATATAAAGAAATCGAAAAATATTTTTAGATGGATATAGAAATATTATCAATATTAAAAAAGTAGCAAGGCATACAGGATGACGATGATGAAAATTTTTGCAGACCGCGATTACGTAGAAATCCATATTTTTGTTGTTTGTACTGATTCTTTTCTTCTAAAAGACTCTTTTGCTGCGCAGTTAAGTCCGTTGGTGAAATTTCACCCTCTGCTAAACTTAAACACAACATCAATATTTGCAAATCCTATAAAAAATATAATGCTATTTAAATTCAGTAGTCTATCTATGAATTCCAAAATAAAAGAATATTATTTACTTTGTGATTATAATGAAAAATTACGCTTATTCGTAAGGCAATATCTAATTTTCCCAAATCAATTAATTTATTTATTAGAATATTTGCAGCACTTTTTTCATTTTCATCTATCAAAGAGCAAGTGACTTGTAATTTATCTAAACCAGATAGTAACTCTGTTTTTAATTTATTAAAAATATGATCATTATTGTCGAACTCTATATTTTCAGGTCCAGCTAAAATACACGATTTCCACATTGCCATTTCCAGAGTAGCAATAGTTTGTTGCTCGATTTCAGCATTTTTCATAGTCTCATAAGCCAATTTTAAAACTTCATATCTAAAAAACAATAATTGATTATAAAATAATTGATTATAAAATTAGTGTTATGTTATACGAAATATTATTTACCTTTCTTTATGCGATATAACTTTCTCGGCATGCTCGACAAAAAATTCAACGGCTATTTGAGGTGAAATTTTGTATTTATTAAAATCCTGAGCACATTGCATCCAGAAGGCAGAATTTACTTCACCATCCTTATTTATAGATTGTTTAAAAGTATTTCGAGCCTGAAAATAATATAGCAAAAGTAATATAATAAGATAGTTATACAGCGTGTTTGGTAAGTAACGATAAAACTACTCGCAAGAATAAAGTGAACTAAGTCGAAAAGTCCTCTTACAATGTCCTTTTGCAATGTTCGCAATAGGTCTCATTTAACAAGATATCAATTAGGTATTAAAAATCGAATATTGGTTTTTAATTTTTTACTCAAGTACTATAAACTTTGCAGAAAAACAGTAAGAGACAAAAATTGTTTATTTTCTTCTCATAGAGCTCTAAGAATTTTTTCAGAATTTTTTATCAACTTTTTAATATTGCATTTTCTTACTGGCAACTATTTTTACTATTATGAGAAAATGTGGTACCTACTAAAAAATTCCGAAAAAATTCTCAGAACTCTGATATAATAGAAAAATAAATAATTTTTGTCACTCGCTTTTTTTTCTGTAAAGTTGATAATACTTGAGTAAAAAGTTAGTGAAAAATACTAATATTCGGCTATTTTTAGTAATTAATATCCTTTAATTATCATTTATTTTTACTAATTAATATCCATTAACTATTACGAAAATTGTAAAATGGTAGAGGATTCTACCATTTTCGATTCAACTTTAGTCCGCTCTATCCCTATGCAAGAATTTTACCCATACTTATCAAACATCCCATATCTCTTTAAAATAATAATATAAGTAGCGTTTGATTTCTCGATAAATTTCGAAAAATATTACTTGTGCTAATATAATTTCGGATGAATTGAATTCGGTGTAGCATGTTAATTCTAAGGCAGTACTGTAATTTTCGATTGCTATTAAATCATTAATACATCTTTGAATCTCTGTATCAAAATTATATGTATTATTGATTGGAATAACAGCTCTGAAATTTAATTTCACATTGGTTTTCTCCAGAAGTTTCATTATATCCAACAAACGTTGAAAATCTGGTACAGCAACTATAATATGCAATAACAATTTTACAAGTTGTTGTAATTATATTTAATAAGATAGATTAATATAAAAAAATTGATATTTTACCTGGTAAATCTGTAGAAAAATTACATTTGATTAGCGTTTCGAGAAACTTTACTCGTAAAAACGTACTTTGAAAACCATAGCCGAGTGCCGTAACAATGCATTGGGTTGCAACAACTGCAACCCAATACAAGTTTTTTAAGTACGTAAAATGGACGCTATCCCAATCCACAATTTTCTAAAAAAAAAATAAAATAAAATAAAATCATTGAAGTTAGCTAATATATTGGGATAATTTTATTATAATTATGTACGTACATTAGTTTGAAGTGAGGAACATTGCGATTTAAATTCTATTAAATATTGTTGATTTTCCTTGAATTCACCATAATTGATTGCTTGCATTAGAAACTCAAAGAATGGATTCAAAATACTATCCTACGAGGCATTAGCATCAATTTTAATGAAGAATCTTTAGATATTACATTGTTAAGTTAATTAAACTTACAGGCATAAAAATTTTATAAGCTCGATTTATTGTCTTAATGTAACCATATTGAACCATTTTGTTTAGTAATTCTGATACTTTATCAGAAGGCCATATTTGTTTTTCTAGACATTCTGTGTAATCATAAAGTATATCCTCTCTTCCTGTCGATATTACCATCCAACAATAGCAATATGCTATTACAGAGGACGGCTATTAACATAAGATTTTTAAATCGTTTAAATGAAAGATCAATAAAATCTGATCTGTACTCAATTGGAATAAAATAATACCTCGTAACACGTAGCTAAGACAGTCAACAGAGGTCTTAAATTTGATCGAGACGCATTAATTAATGCTCTAGGTGGATCTTGACTTTGATGACAGTTTAATATAGTTAACCATAAGTTATTATCTGAAGAAGTCAAGGTGCAGTTGTTAGGAATATCTTTGGTACTAATTGTGTCTGTCTCAATTTCTGATGTGGCTGAAGTGGACTTTGGAGATTTCTAGAGAATAATATTATTTATATACAGAAATTAAAATTATTAAGAAACAACAGCAATCTTACATTTTCTTTCGTTCCAACTTTTTTATGCTGCCTTGATGATAATTGTCTTGGATCTTGAGGTCTCATCTTCTCGTTATATGATTCAGATTTGCTAAGTTTATCGTTGCTTAAACACGTTAACAGATGTTCCCGTATGTTCGCATTCTTGAACAATTTGGTGTTTTCTAGCACCTAGTATGTGATCGATTTGAGTTTTATTTTTACGCAAACACTTTATTTTAATCAGCATTGTTTCGTACCTGAGTTTTGGGATAAGAGAATATATCACAGACTGCAACGAATTCGAACCATAAGTCATGATCTACTAAATACTTCAACAATATCTCAGGTAACGCACAGTTGTGAACACGCGCAAAGCGTACGATGATGTCCCACGTTTTCAATGTTTCAACAAATTGCGCATTATCGAAAGTTTTATCCGCTAAATATTTTTGGAAGCTCTGTTCTAGATACAACATCACAGTCTTTAAATCAGTTTGATTCTTATACACCACATTTTCCAATAGATTCCCTATATAATAAACAATATCGATATGAATTTAACATCTGGTATGGATTCGAATGGTTTATTCAACCATTTTTGTATCAATATTATAATGGATTTAAAATTCATAGTATTAGTCCATAACATATTGGTGTAATATTAACACTTATACTGCAAGAATTACATTGATATAGTTATTTTTTTAGAATGTCATATAAGTTATATAAACTCAATTACCTATGGAAATGTTTAACTGCTCTTGTACATATTTCGCTACAGTTATATGTAATCGTAAATTATTCGAATCAATTTTCAGCAACTCAACGAACGCAATACAGCTGCATACAATATCAGATTTATCTAAATTTCTCAAAGCAAGAACATGTGCATACAAAGCCGCTTTGAATTTCCTAAAATATGTTTTAATTATTAACGATGACAAAATGAACATTATATCATAAGAATACGAACCTATGGGAAGATACATTTCCAAGTAATTTCACTTGAGCGTGTAAATGGTACATAGCCATATTCGGTCTACCTTCTTTCAGATAATAACCGTATGTTAGCGTTTCTTGATGTCCATATTTCTTAACAAGTTTTTCGTTTGTGAAAATAGGCATGGGCTCATTCTTGAAGCGCCACTTGAATGCAGATTTCGAATTCAAATTTCTATAGCCATCCAATAAATCATACATTGTAATATCATCTTTTTTATTTTGATCTTCGATGATATATTGCAGCTCAGGTGTATGCCTAAGTGTATATTGAAGAACTTCTTGAGAAATAACACGTGTGTCAATTTTTAAAACAGTCTTATTCGTAAATATATCTCTCATTAATGTGTTCTTTTCTAAAGAGTTTGCACACAACGCATTCCGTATTTGCCATGATTGCAAAAATATTAGTGCTAAGCTTACTAAATAATTTGTTTTCAGATAATCATTAAAATCGTCTGAGAGATAATCAATCGAGCCCACAATTCCGTGTATTAACGCATTTTCATAATTATTTCGAGCATTGCACATATCAGTTAAAACGTTGAAGAATTTTTTAAGTTTTAAAGTGTCTTCTTGAGTATGACAGTTTTGCGAGCAATCTATAAGACACAATTGATAATCAATGTTTTGCAAGAACTCTTTTTTATTAATGTTACTGGAAGCTAAGGATAATATTTTTGTACTGAGTTCTTCCAATGTAATACCACAGCCAAAGGAACGATTTAATATCAATTGCAAATCATTTTTTTCTTCTATTGTAAAAATGCCGTATCTAAAATTAAAAAATTGGATTTTTTTTTAAATTTATTAAACCAGCAAAGAAAGTATTGATTAATATTAAATATTATTATTATATAGCTATTATATGCATACCTGCATAAATGATTTTTAGCTAGATTTTTTACAAGATCACCAGCATTTGAAGAATCTATATAGTCAATCATATCAGGTGTAATATTTAAATTCATAAACAATGATTTCAAATAAGGATCAATTTTATCTGAGATTTGTGAATCATCTGGGTTATACTTTGTATCAATCCATATCTTTAATGCATTAATTTTATTATTAGACAATAAATAATCCCACAAAATATTACTTGACACATTTCCCAAAATTTCTGAATCATTCAAAGAAAAATATAATTCAGTTCGTAAAGCTTCTTCAATATTCTGTGGTAACTTCATTATGTCATCTAAACATATACAAGAACTTAATCCACTTTGAATTCTAAAATAAGAAGATAATATATCAATATATTTTTCCTTTCTACTACATTTTTTTATCTTCACAAACTTACTTGCATTTTTCTTCATATTGTTTAATTGACTTGATAATATTCCATGCTGCAATATGTTCATTCTTGAATCCATTAATATTTATCATATATTCACACAGATAGTCCCTTAAAAGAGAATCCTTGCTCTTTATAGAAACGACAAAAATATGTTCCATGGGATCTTTTTCCTATAAACAAAAATTATCGTCTATATAAATATATTATTTTTTTAGTCATCACTAAAATTAAGTTATCACTAAAACTTTATTAATTATAACCAATCTTGAAAAAATATATTAATATGTTTAACGCACCATATTTTTTAAAACATGTGAAGCTCTGTGAACTTGCTTTTTGTTTAATAATTCATCGACCCAATTATCTACTTCCTTGTTAAAATATATACATGCTTGTTCTACAGAACAATTTCTTCTATGTGCAAGACATTTGTGAGCTAGTTTTATGTGAGTTCCCTTGGCAGATGCTTCTCTCACAAGCTCTCTGTCTCCTAGTGTACGCCAGCCAGACCATATTGCAGCTGATTCTCCAGTTAGACACTCCACAGGAATACCACCAACTGTCGTTTTCTCAGACATTTTGCAGCAATGATTTTCGCATCAATTTATTAACGTACTGATATCTTAATACAATTATAAATCTTGTCTAGTATATATTGAAAGATGGTACTGAAAGAAATTAAGACGTTTTTACATTTTCATAATATACCCAGTTTCTATTGGAAAAAATTTTGTAGACTGTATTGTTAAATCATATTTGATTAATTTACGTCATATTATTATAGTTTACAAAATATACCAGTTTGTTTCGTTTTTATAATAAGTATACATTTTTAATAAGTTAAAATATTATAAAATTATGTAAATTTTTGTTACGTGAGAAAAATGTGCAATATAATAGATAGAAAGGTTAGGTAAAATAAAAACAAGTTGCAAAATCTGTAGTACAGTTATCGATACACCATTACATTCACACTCTCATACAATCACAATAATTGTTTATTTACACGAATTATATATTTTTATTTAGGATATTAATCATATTTCGATCACATTTTATTTTGTTGTTCATGGAAAGCATCATTGTCAATTCGGGCTTCTCTGACAGCAACAATTTAACCAACAATCGATAAAAATCATCAGCTGTCGGCTGACATCTGACTAGTTATCCCAGTTTTTACTATGTGATTCCTATTGGACAGAAGTAGAATATAGTAACATTAGTTATAATATTGTTAAATCTTTATGATATTGTTAATAAATATAATATTGTTATGAATCTGTATTTTAACTTAATGAATTAAAAAGATTTTTTAATAATTATATATACAGGGTTTCCTACTTGAACTTTGTCAATCATATATCTCAAAATCCATAAAAGAGAATGTTAAAAAGAGGTCGATTTTTGCCCACAAAGGTGTAAGAAAATAAATAGCGTTTTTTAAAGATTTCATCTTCCTGAATATGATAATGTTAATAAAAAATTCGAGATCGATAGGAAATACCTTGAAAATTGAACATTATATTTAAACAAATTTAAATATTCTTGTTTATTTTTCAAGATGTTCCTCAAATGCAACAAACTTTTTAATAATTTTAAGCTCACAGCACACGATGCTTGTTTTTCTGCTGGATTGTTAGCTGGATTATCTTGTTATCGTGTTGGCTATCAGTGCCAATATCGCAGCCAATACGGTCGCAAGATTCTAATCCAGCAGGAAAACAAGCATCGTGTTCCGCCGACTTTATTCAGGAGGTCAAAATAATACAAAAATCATGATTTTTCTTTTACATTTTTTTGGACAAAAATCTGCCCTTTTTTGGAGGATATATTAAAAAAAGGTCCGACTTTTGTCCAAAAGAATGTAAGTAAAAGAAATAGTATTATAGATTTTGACTTCTTGAATGATAAAATTATTAAAAAGGGTTTACTTCGGGAATACCTTGAAAAGCAAGAATATTGAAATTTGTTTAAATATATATCATGTTCATGCTCACTTTTCTAAAGGTGTTATCTATCGATCCCGAACTTTTTATTAACATTATTTTTATTAATATTATTATTTATACTAGTATTCATGAAATCAAAATCTATAAAAAACGCTATATTTCTTTTACTTACATTTTTGTGAGAAAAAATCAACCTCTTTTTAACATTCGCTTATACAAGAAAAACGTTTTATATAAAATATTTCGTAACTTATTAATTTTTTCTTAATTTCACTTTAATATTTTTAGGTGCAGTATATTAAATTAAAGAAATCATATTATGAAAAAAATTATTTTAATTATATAAAATTATATAATTTCATTTAAAAACATGGCAATGACCTTCATATGATAATGAAAAATTGATTTTTTTGGAAGTTAATTTTATCATTATTTTCTTGAGATTACGTTTTTTATCTAAAAGATTTTCTTCTAAAACTTACGAGATATTTGGCAAAGTAGATCATCTTTAGATACGTAAAATTAATATTATATCATTATTATTTTACTAAAATGCTCACGTTTGATTTATGAGTATTCTATCGTGAAGGAGTCATCATTTTTGATATTCTTTTACGTTTGTCGTAGCATTTTCAATATATTCATACTACTAACGTTCGAAGAAAACTCAAGTACGCTAGACTTGTTTTGAATACCTAATGAAAAATTGCATTAAAATACAATACTTTCTTGTAATTTATAGTTTCTGATAGTTATAGTTCTTTTATTAAGAGCACATATAAAAAAAAGTAAAGGCATTTTTAAACAAGCAATTTTGGAATATTGATTTATTTCTTCAAAATTTTTTGTCATTAGACATTGATTTCGCAATTTCTTACATTTCCAAATGTCGCTAGTGATAAATCTATCATTCTGCCAGCACTGATCTTTATAGGATGGCTGGACATAGCGATTACTAAGACTAGACTGCGAACCGACTTTGCCGGCAGTTGGTACCAACGTATCATGAAGCATCTCGTTCCAATTTGACTGCTCTGAAATATTAAATCTGCGAAAAATGCTCGACATATGTCCTGAATTTCATCCATTTTTTATTACAGTTTTATGCTCACGCGAAAATCACATAATTAACAGAATTAAAATATTTAATTATATGAATTAAAATCTAAATATACCTTCTCCACGAGTTGTTCTCCAATATAACATAATATGTACATGTTGAAGCAAAATGAAACAAAGAGCAGAAAATAAGTTGTTAGCCCTACTGTATCACTATCTTGCCAGTCCTATTGAAAATTTTAAATAAATAATTCAATCTATATAGGATTTAAAAAAGACATTGTTTTTTTTAAATATACATATATATTTAAACGCACCACTATACAATAATATTCGGGTAAACACATTGTAAATATAGAACTGGCGAATTCTAGTAAACATACTTCCTGTAGAATTCCTTCCACGGCGGCGGAAAATCTGTAACAGATCCATTGTTACTTACACATGAGAAATTGACTTTTATAAATCCATTCTCAGCATTGTCAAAATGATTTGTTGATTATATTATTCAAATATAACAAAGGAAAATTTTTTAACAAGAGTTCTGTTATTCTGCAATAATTCGTAAAAAATATTTTATAATATAATTTTTTAAAAATATTTGTGTAATAGTAAGAAAATTTAATTAATATATCAAATATAGAGTTTTGAATCAAATAACAATATATTAAAAACAATTATAGATAATTTATATACAAACGTTTCGACCTAAAAACACGTTTTCAATGTAATAAATTAATATTAATATTGATATGAAAATTTCGTTAGTCCGAATTACTTGCTAATTGCTAATCCAAAGATTAATGGCCTATATCAATAAGCCTCTTGTGTTAAACAGATTTTAAATATGTTCTTTATAATTTAGGAATTCTATGAAGGAGCATAATGATCGTGGTTATTCTGTCTGTGTGTGTGTGTTGAATATCAATCCCTGAGTCGTACATGCTACATCGAGAAAAACATAAACAAAGATTTAGTCAAGAAATGAATGAAAAGCGATCTATCTCGCATAAGGCATGAAGATCGGTCAATGTCCGAAAGAACGCATACGAAATATGATTTATATTATATCGAGTGAAGAACAGTTCAAGCCGGTTCAAATTGCATGACATTAAAGAAGAGATTATATAGCGCAATATATTTTTTTTTTATAAATTTTATAATATGACTGAAAACGAGAATCATCTTGATTTTCAAGTTTCTCAAGTTTCTTGATTTCCTGTTTCTCGCACTCATTTATTCATATATTATTTATTCATTTATTCATTTATTATATATTATTTAATTTTCCGTAACTTTATGTAATTTGAATGAGTAGTGAATATTGCGCTATATAAATTCTTCTAATTTTATGTGACTTGAACTGTCCTTCTTATTTTCTCGATATAAATCTCGATGTACTATGTGTTCCGATATAAACCAGTCTTCATGCAATATAAACCGCTTTTCATTCATTTCTTGACAGAGATATTTCAGAGATCTTTCTTCATGTTTTTTCGATACATAGCACTATCTACGGTTCAGGCGTCGATATAATATTGATGGAATGGATCTTGGTGTAACGCAACTTTACCAGGAGTGAGCATGATATTCACATGTTATAATATATACAATTGATCTCATAAGATCATTTTCAAACTGTTACAAAGAATTTGATGAAACGTATTATACACGTCGTTATTTAATATGATTTTTAGTAACGATTTACATAATGGATTAATTAAGGATTTTAAATAATGATGTTCAGCATTCAACACATTTCTAACTCTTTGCAAAACAGTTTGAAACGTCTTATGAGATTAATTATATACAGTGTTTGATAAATAATGATAAAATCCTCGCATAAGGATAGAGCGAACTAAACTGTGTCGAAAAGCCTTTTATGCAATTTTGCAATTTTCGCAATAGTTGACAAGATATCAATTATTAAAAACTGAATATTGGGTTTTAATAATTTTTTATTCAAATGCTATTAACTTTATAAAAAATCAGTAAGAAACAAAAATTGTTTATTTTCTTCTCATAGAGCTCTAAGAATTTTTTCAGAATTTTTTATCAACTTTTTAGTATTACATTTTCTTATTTTTACCAACATGAGAAAGTGTGGCATTAAAAAATTCTGAAAAAATTTTCAGAACTCTATGAGAAGAAAATGAACAATTTTTGTTATTTGCTGTTTATCTGTAAAATTAATAAAAAATTATTGAAAACCAATATTCGGCGATTTTTAGTCTAGTGAATTAATCTATCTTATCTTGTTGCGAAAATTATAAAATGATAAGACTTTTTGATTCAGTTTAGTTCGCTCTACCCCTATGCGAGAGTTTTATCGTACTTATCAAATATTCTATATATTATTATATAATATGTGAAGATCGTGCTCTCCTGCCAGAGTTACAGTTACATTACACTAAGATCCATTCCACTAATATCATATTCAATGACGGAATGACTATGTCCTGTGCATTACTTGCTCCTTCATCGAATTCCTAAATTATGAAGAACATATTTACAATTTACACAAAGGCTACAGTTGTTGGTATAGGCCATTAATCTTTGGATACAATGAATGATAAGTAATTCGGACGAAGTTTTCATTCGGTTTTAATATTAATTTATTAACATTGAAAATGGCCTCGTGTTTAGGTTGAAACATTTGCATATAAATTATATGTAATTGTTAATATATTGTTTATTGCCTTTGGCTCAAAGCTTTTTATTTGATATATTTGATTATTTGATATATTGATTTAATTTTGTGAGAGCTGTTTTCTTGATATAATTTTAACAAAATTTAATTTTTATTATTTATATAAAAATATGCTTAGAGTTGGATTTAGATAAAGAAGCGAATGGGCACAAAACAACTAACTTGTTTCAACATTGAGAAAAACTGTATTAAATATTAATAAATATTTATTTGAATAGAGTCAACTAAATGTTTATAGTAATCAAATATTTACTAAATAAAATGATTATTCAAATTAAATTAATGATTTTTATATTAAATAAATATATCTTTATATTTAATTAATATTATTTTAACAAATGATTTATTAAATTTAGAATATTTTTTGTCAGTGAACGAATTTAATATTAAAGTAAATTCGTTCACATTTGCATGCAAAGTCTAGATCTTTATTCAGCGAAAAGTATGTGTATAGGTATTCATTGAGGATATAACAACACATGCGCATCTATAAGCACACAACTGTACCGCTAACTAAAATACATTGGAGGTTCATTAAATGCACCTGTTGCATTTACCAGCCTTTTGTATGTTGCGCAAGT
>NW_017259383.1:1351003-1358656 GCF_001594045.1 Atta colombica
AGTTATTATTCTACAATGTGCTTTTTGTTTTCTGTTCCTTGCTTTTTGTTATTTTTTTACATCTTGTCTTTTTATCCGACTTTTTGTTTTATGCTGCAAAAGATAAAAGTTAATTCGAATTTCGGAAGAAACAGAATTGTCAATAAAACGATTGCAAAGGGGAGAAAAGCAAGAAACAAGAAATAAAGAGCACATTGTAGAATAAGCTTAATAGTCAGAACTTTTTTAAAATATATTAAAAAATATATTGTCTCTATAGAAGTAATTTTAAATCATTTTAGAGAATTATAAAAATGAAATGCAAATACATATAATACATGTATATAATAAATATAGGTGTAAAGATAGAAGTAAAACTTTCTCATTTTATGGATTTAAATTTCTTGAAAATTCATCGTTTTTTTTTTTTTTAGAATTCTTTAGAATCTCAGGAATGCTATCATAATTCATTGATTTTATTAAAATAAATAGTTTTTGCATTAATAATCAATATATGTATAAAATTGAGGCATTTTTATCTTCAGGCTCTTATGTTGTATTTATTATATTTATTTATTATGCTAGAATACTGTTTAAAAAAATAACAGAAATTTCAAAAAATTTATGGGAGGAGTCGTCCTTTCATAAATTTTTTGAGGAGGAGAAATCCTATTAATTATATTCAGAATCTGATAGTATTAATTTCGGTAATAGTATTAATTTGTAATTAATTAATATTACCTTAATATTCGAACATGACTTTTTACAATGAGACTGATTCGTTGATTAACGTCCGACAATTGCTCGAAGTTTTTGCCACATGAAAGATCCTCGAGTCGAGATATGATCACCTCGATTTGACCACACGCATGAGTGGCAAATATCGCTGCCAATCCGCACGATCCGGCCGTCACTGAGTACATGATATATCCGCACACACAGTGGGCTAGATACACCATTTCATATATCGGACTCGCCTGCGTCTTAAAAAACTTACTGTAAGTTGGATATACGAGTGGTCTAATGGTTTGGTTGTCGACCTTATGTTCGATGCAAAACGGCAGAATTGTGTGATAAATGAAGCCCGCAACATACATGGAAGTCGCGCTGATCATGGATAGTCTTCTACCGGTGGTGGCATACTTCAGCATCAATTCGCGATCTGAACTGAATTTTGCCTGTCACAATTGCAAGCAACTAAATTTGTCGAAAGAAATAAGTGACAAAATAATTATTATTTATCATAAAAATTGATGGATAAAATGGATAAAATTATTTCAAAAACGAGATTTGTTTTAATGCGAGAACATGGAAATTCGTTTTACGTGAACATGGAAAAATATCGCAGGCTTTGAAATTAGATTTATCTAGATTTTGTCGATATAATACAGTTTGAAATGCAATAATAAATTTGATTAAATTTAACAATAAGCATTTAACAATATGAAATAAATGGACGTTTATATGAAGTTGACAAAATATCGGATTACTTGAAAAACAAGATTACAGCCCAGAATGTACTGTATAGACAGAATGTGCAGCAATATCGCTCCAATAACGCTGCAATATTGCTGCAACATGCATTGTTATAATGTTGTAGCATTGTTGCAACTTTTGTGCTGTAGGGGAAATGGTTTCTCATGTCGCGCATTTTTTGAACTCGCAAGAGAAAAAATGAGTTGTTATTTATCATCATTACGCTGATAAAGTTTGTCTATTGATCCTGTAACACACTTTACGTATTAACAACACCGACCTGCCACCAGTCACTCTTCACATGCTCGATGCAGCGCAATATCTTGGGTCGACGTATCACGAGAACGCAATACTTCATCATTGCAGTAGTGCAGAAGCCTAGCAGCCCGAAAAGCTTCAGTCTTATGTTGAGATCCTTCTGATCGTAGATCATATGCAGAATACAGGGCACTATCGCGAAGGCTAATGCAGAATTACACACCACGATCGCTATTTTGGGTGCATATCGCTCAATTCCGCGAATCGCAATAGGCCAGATGCCGATTGAGCCGAGGATCAAGTTACCGGGTTTAAAGATGTACTGTATGTCCCGTTGATAATTAGCGTTCGATGATGTCACATACTCATCCTGTGAACTTTCCATGTTCGCAATGACAGGTTCCGCTGAAGACTGCACGAGGTGAACGCGCGGCATTGATTGCAAGGTCGCCGGACATGCGCTTGCGCTTCTGTTACAGACATCCTTCCACTTTGTCGACACAGTCTGACAGATCGCGTGATTGATGGAAGAATGTATAATCGTGTCTACCTTACAATGGTTTTATATCAAAAAGTTTCTTTCCCTATTCACTTAAATTATCTATTTTTAATCGGCAATTTAAGAAACTAAAGAAATTAAAATAAAAAAATGAAATATGTTAAGAAATTAATTTAACATTACCTGTTTTATTCAATCGTCAAAGTTAAATTATTTGTATTAGCACACATTATAAAAAATATAAAATTTGAGATTGATAATATGTAAGTAATCAACAATAATAGTAAGGTAGGGAAAGTGAAGACATCTGTTGCCTGCTTCAATCCTATCAAATTTTAAATAGCACATATAATTTTATTATTCATTGAGAGTTATTGAATTTTTTATTCTTTAGTATATAGGGTGAATCAGAGTCATTGAACCAACTTTTTATCCTATGAGAAAATTATCGATATCTTTATACCTAATTGGATTATAACATGC
The DNA here is from genome assembly GCF_001594045.1 of Atta colombica. Lineage (NCBI taxonomy): Eukaryota > Metazoa > Arthropoda > Insecta > Hymenoptera > Formicidae > Atta > Atta colombica. Next base: position 1,353,699 of record NW_017259383.1, read on the forward strand.
ATGCATAATTTCTCACAGAGAAAAAAGCTGGTTCAATGATTCTAGTTCACCCTGTATGTTAATTAGCGTATCACTATACAATAGTATTCGAGACATATGAATAGAGAACTTTATTAAACGCACTCTTGTAAAATTTCTTCCTTTTGCCGCAAATCTGAAATAAGTTAATAATTTGTGATAACTCAATAATAAAAAATGTTAGGAACATTTTTGAAAATGACTTTGTAGGGAAAATTAAAAAATTTTTAATTCGAAAGTTGAAGTTTTGAAGTTTTTTTTGATAAGCTCATAAAGTAAAAAGAAAATTTCCCATTTTATTTAGATTTTATATGCAAAAATTATCAAACTCACAGAAACTCAAAAGACATAGTAAATAAGGATTTTGAAAATAGGGATTTTGTAAATAGGGATTTTAAGTTTCAAAACTCTTGTTTTTAAATTTAAATTTTGTTTATTTTTAATGAAGTTACATTAGCTTGAATTTTAAAGTTCGTAACATTACGTTTTTGTTCCAATTTTATATATATAGAGTTAGTATGTGTGCAAAAATAACATGACTAGGCTGATATACATTCTAGAGAACACGAATGTCTGAAAGATATCTAAAAGACGTCTTGAACTAAACATTTTTAAGACTTTTCCAAAAGACGTTTTTTAGACATCTTTCAAACATTTTCGAAAGATACATAATATCGAATGCATGACATGGTCAATCTAAATATAATATGTAATCTAAAAATAATCTTAAAAATATTGGATGTCAATTAATTTGGCATATTTTGTATTATCTACAACTACATTTATCTACAACTATAATTATACGAAACTGTTTGAAAACGCGTTGACAAGAGAAAGATTACAAGGCAATTCGAATTACTTGATAAATTGATATATAAATGTGATATTACACTTAATATATATTTTTTGAATAATGATTTATTATCTGTCATAATTTGTTGTTGAAAATATGTATTAAGTATGATATCATTCACATACTAATTTATCACGTAATTCCAACTTTTGCTCCGTACACTTCCTCTTATCAACGCATTTTCGTATAAGTCTTATTTTCATTTTTTAGACAAATGTTTGAAGCAAATCTTAAGCATATTTGTAAAACCTCATAAAAATAATTCTGTAAAACATCATAAAGGACAAATCTGTAAGACATCATAAGGATAATGTCTGTAAGATGTCATAAATCGATGCATAAGACATCTTAAAGACATCATTGTGATATTAAACAAAAATATATCTCATGAATTTTAGGATGTCTTTATGATATCTTACGAGATTTCTAATGTCTCAATATTTTCTGGGATATAATAGCGTGTTTATATTTTACGTATTGTCTGACATGCAACGGTACTGCCTATTGAAATGGAGTTGAGCTCACCTGTTGCATTTATCTTCTTATCTTTTTCATATAATACAGTGGAAAGATAATAATTAAATAAATTATATGAATCTATGTGATAATATTAACATCAGTACCACAAATTAATTAAACTAGAAAAATTAATTTTTTACTACATTATCAATTATTTAATGGTAGAATAAATGTTTTCAATTACAATTTAAAAAACTTTATTCATAAATTGAATTGAAAATTATTAAATTTTTTAACAACAATTTTTAGTTTCTAATATCGATAAATTATTGCGAAATTTTAAATGAATTGTTTACACCGATTGTTATATTTTACTTTATTATTTTTATGTGATTTCTTACAATGGCAGTGATCTGATTATGAACGTTGTTCGGGCATTGTTTGAATCTTTCACCAGCTAATTAATCTTCTAATCGTGACATAAGACATAAGTATTTGGATTTGGCTACATGCATAAGTAACAAATAAAGCGGCCAATGCGCAGGCATTAACTGTTACTGAGTATATAATATATCGACACATACATGAGCCACATACACGATTTCGTATATTGGGCTAATAATTTGTGATTTGGATTAAATTTACTATAGATCGGATATACGAGCGGTCTGATGGTTTGAGTGCCGATTTTGTATTCAATATAGAACGGTAGAATAACGGTAGAATAAGTAAAATTTCAGATTTTGTATCTCTGTTGTTCCTTCGGAAACTATCCCTAACCCTATGAGGCTTAAGAGTGAAGTATCCTTCATCGTGAATTAGTCGATACTCCTACAATCGAGAGCATATAATTTGTAACATCAAAATATAAAATTTCAGATTTTGTAATTGTATTTTACTCTTGAGCCTATTGGGGGTAATTTCCGAAAGAACGGTGGAAGTATAAAATCTGAAACTTTACATTTCGATGTACAAATCATAAATTCTTGATTGTAAGAGTATTGACCGATTCTGTTCATAGCGAAGAGTACTTTACTCTTGGGTCGGGAGTAATTTCCGAAGGAACGGAGGGTACAAAATCTGAAACTTACTTTGATGATAGAAATTATAGTTTCTCAGTTTTGAGAATATCGACTGATTCTGTTCATGATGAAGGGTACTTTAGTTTTGAATCTAAATCTAGGGGTTTCTAAAGGAGCAGCAAGAGTTCAAAATCTGAAATTTTTTATTTTGATGTTACAAATACTCTATTGATTGTAGGAGTATCGACTGATTTTGTTCACGGCGAAAGATACTTTAATCTTGAGCACAATAGGATTAAGTTTAATCGGAGGTTGGTTTTCAAAGACTGGATTAATATATTAACTTTTTCTTGCTGATATAAATTGCTGGTATAAATTCAGTTCTTTTCATTTGTACCTTTGTTTCTTTTTTTTTATGTGGTCCTGCTAGCTTAACATTAAACTAGCAGCGCCACTTTTTTTTTTTTTCAAAACAATACAGGATACAAAATTTTTATTGGTGGTACAAATTAGTACAAAATGAATACAACAAAATTAAATAGGTCCGGATTCTGCTCATTTGGTCTTGCTAATACTTAATAGAGGTAACGGCACCAGTGGAGTAAGAAAAGTGAAGACGTGCACATCTGATATGAATTTAAATGTTTTATTCTGTCAGTAATATGAGTAATATCCTACATTACATTTATACGAAAATTTTCTTCTATGCTTAAACTAATAAACTAGATTAAATTAAAAATATTTTTTAACATATATCACATTATAATTTATATGACTAATGTCCGTAGGAAGCTCAAGTACGCCAGGCTAGTTTGCAGTACCTAAAAAAATATTAAAGATTATATTACTATAAAAAAGATTATATTATTATGATGATATTTCTGCAGCCAATTAGATTTTTGCAACTTTTAGATTGAATCTATTGCTACGTTTGTTATATAATAATATTATCAAATAATTTTAAAGATATTGATATTTTTCGTAGAATTATTATAAATTTCGTTTTAAAATTGAAAGAATGGAAATCACATGATAGAAATGAAATTAATAAATGTACGTAATGTGCCTCACACTTCTAAAAGATTTTAATGACAGGTCTATCATTCTACCAGCAGTAAGTTTTATAGGGTGGCTGGACATTGCTATTATCAATATAAGACTGCGAGCTGATATTGGCGATAATTGATACCAATTAATCATGTAGCATATCGATCCAATCTGAGTGCTCTGCAAAATCATGAGTCGCGAATGATTACTCAGTTATGATTATCAGTTATGATTCATTATATATAACGAAATCAAACGTAACATGTCTGAAAAATGAAAAAACAGTATACCTTTTCTATAAGAAGCTCACCGATGTAACATAATATGTAAATATTGAAACAGAATGACACAAGGAGAAGAGAAAAAGTTGCGAAACTAAATCTGTCGTCCGCTGTCCAGTCCTATCAAATTTTAAATAGCACATATAATTTGGTAATTATTTTAAGAATTATTGAATTCTTTTTTCCTTTAGTATATGTTAACGCACCGCTATACAATAGTATTCGAGTAGACATATCGTGCACACAGAACTAGTGAACTCTACTAAACACACTTCTTGTAAAACTTCTTCTACTTTCGTCGCAAATCTGGAATAAGTTTCTAGTTTATATGAGAGAGAATGTATTGCTTCACTTATTCTAATTATAAGTTGTATTGAGTTGAAACAAAAGTTATGCAACGTTATTTTATTTATATCCTGTCTACATGTTTTTACCAAAATTTGACAACTGTATACCGTTAAATACCGTTTGATAAAGCAAAGTCATTTTTAAGAATTTGTTTTTTAAATTTGCATTACGATCATTTTCGACAAAAATATGAATAATCAAAATAATCAAAAAAAAAAATTCTCTTTTTATTTATTTAACCCATAATAATTCAATAAAAAATGTTAGGAACATTTTTAAAATTTTGTAGGGAAAATTTAAAATTTTTAGGTTCGAAAATTGAAGTTTTAAAGTTTTTTTGACTACGTGATAAACTCATAAAGTGAAAAGAAAGTTTCCTATTTTGTCTAGATTTGTATATATCAAAATTATCAAATTTACAGAAACTCAAAAAACATAATAACCTTTCAAAAGTAGAGATTTTAAACTTCAAAATTCTGTTTTTAAATTTAAATTTCATTTATTTTTGATAAAGTTAGCGTTACGCTTTTGTTCCAACTCAATATATATTCAGAGTTAGTATACGGTGCAAAGCTGATGTACATATAATAGTGTATGGTTATAGTCTGCATATTATATGACACGCAACAGTATTGCCTATTGGAATGGATTAGAAAATAATTGAGCTCACCTGTTGCATTTATCTTCTTATCTTTTTCACATATAATACAGTGTATACAACAATAATAATTAAATAAATTATATAAATTTATGTAGTGATATTAACAATGGTATTACAAATTAAACTAGAAAATTTTTTCTTTTATGTTTATCAACTACTACTTATTGTAGAATAAATGTGTTCTGAATTAAACAAATATTGTTTATGAATTGAGTTAAACTTTCGAAATAATTTATCGAAATTAAAAATTAAAAATTATTATTAAAAAT
>NW_017259383.1:1358697-1360832 GCF_001594045.1 Atta colombica
TAAATAATAATTTAATAATTTTTAAATAAATTGTTTACATGGATTGTTATATCGTACTTTATTATTTTTACGTGATTTCTTACGATGGCAGCGATTTGGTAATGAACGTTCGGAGTTTGTTTGAACCTTTCACCAGCTAATAAATCTTCTAGTTGTGATATAAGTATTTGAATTTGGCCACATGCATGAGTAACGAACAACGCGGCCAATCCGCAGGCACCAACTGTCACTGAGTATATAGTATATCCGCACATACAATGAGCCACATACACGATTTCGTATAATGGACTAATTTGTGATTGAGAAAATTTACTATAAGTCGGATACACGAACGGTCTGATGGTTTGATTGTCGACTTTGTGCTCAACACAGAACGGTAGAATCAAGTGATAAATGATGCCAGCAGTATACATGAAACACACGCCGATTATCGTCAGATTGCGACCGGTGGTAGCGTACTTCAGCATCAGTTCGCGATCGGACTTGAATGTCACCTGTCACAGTGTTGCTAGTAATTTTTATTTATTGAGTTAGATGATATATTAGCTTTTACCAATTTTGAAATCTAATTTTCCTTTGAATTAAAGTTTTTAACTGTGCAATGCGGAGAAAATATTAATTAATCACATATATTTTGATTTATATTGTAAATGTGTTTACACACAAATATATTATTATGATCTAATACACAAAATATATGTATTTTTTAAATGATAGTAAGATCACAAGATCGAATTAATTTAAAATCAAGATCACTTTAATTATGTGTTTTTTTTTAATCATGTGTCACATCTATTCTTTTTACTCAAATAATTTTTTTAATACCTTGTAATAACCACCACATTAACATGATATGTTATGAGCAACACCGACCTGCCACCAATCATTCTTCACGTATTCGATGCAATGATGTATCTTAGGACGATGTATCACGAAGATGCAGTATTTTGTCATTGCTGTGAGACAGAATGCTAGAAGACCACTTAGACGCAGTCTTACGTTAATATTCTTTTGATCATAAATAATATGCAGAGCACAAGGCACTATCGCGAAGCTCAACGCGAAATTAAAAATCGCGATTGCAATCTTGGATATGTGTTTTCCAATGCCTCGTATTGCGATTGGCCAAATACCGAGCGACCCCAAAATCCAGTTATTCAACTTGAAAACATATCGAATATCTTGCTGATAATTAGAATTACGTGATCTGGCGGCCTTATCGTGTATACTGGACATGTTTACGATGACAGATTCTGCCAAAGACTGCAAGAAGAGTAGACCAAACGGACGCGCAGCATTGATCGCAAGGTTGCGAGACATGCGCTTGCGCTGACATTGCAGACTTTTTTTGCAATGCTAACAGCTATCAGTAAGTCTGACAGTTTATGTGTACACTATTAATCGAGAAGTTATCGTACAAAGCACATTTTATATTTAAAATCTTATCGCTTTCAAATCATAGAAATTGCAGTTTTGCCGTTCTATTTGAATTTTTTAAATCGATTTTAGTTCATTATTTGAGGAATCAGGTTTGATAAAAGTTGGACATCTGTTCATAATTCAACATTTTCTGCTTTATTTAATTGTTAAATTTAAATTGTTAATATTGATTAAAAAATAAAAAATTATAAATTATTCGTGCATGGATGACTCAACAATCTGATTAACATGGAAAGAATGTGACTTGTAGATATCTGATGTAGATATCTGATATTGATATAATATTCTAAATATTATTATATATATATATATATATATATAAAGTTTCTCTACAGATTAACTAGACAGAATTAAATACATTTCTTAATATATATTATATAATTGAAAATCATCAAAAAAAAAATCATATTTACATAGCTAATGTCCGCAGGAAGCTCAGATACCCCACGCTCGTTTTCAGTACCTAAAAAATTATATTAAAATGATATTTTATAATTTAACTATTTATAATTTCGAAAAATTAAATTATTGTTAAATTTGATCCAAAAGATATCATTAAATAATTCTTCAATATTGATTTTTTTCAGTAGGATTGTTACACTCATGAAAAACATAGTAGTACAACTTACATAATAACAACTATAAGTAAGTGATGAATATAAAAGTTTTATGCAGAATTAGTATTATATATCGTT
>NW_017259383.1:1360932-1367245 GCF_001594045.1 Atta colombica
ATCATTTAGCTTTAGCTGCAATAATTCATTTATTAATGTATATAATTTATCATATTTAACTATGTACATTAATTGTACATATAAAATTTTTATAGGTGTTAATTGCCTACTAAAAAATGCTTTTTTTCCTTCTAAGTGCGCATTTTATTTTAAAACTGAAAGAGAAATAGAACATAGTAAACTAAAAGTGAAATGTATGTAATGCCTCACATTTCCAAAAGTCGTTAATGACAGATTTGCCATTCTACCAGCTGTAAGTTTTATAGGATGACTGGACATAGCGATTATCAATATAAGACTGCGAACAGATCTTGGCGATAATTGATACCAATTGATCATATAACACATTGATCCAATTTCAATACTCTGCAACATCGATTGCAAATGATCATTTGATTATAATCAATGATTAATTTTAAAATCTGAAAAACATAGCTGTACCTTTTCCATGAGAAGCTCGCCAATATAGCACAATATGTATACATTAAAACAGAATGAAATGAAGAGCAAGAAATAAGTTGCTAAGCTAATTTTATTGTCGTGTTTCCAGTCCTATTAAATAGTGAATATATAATTTTCTCGCGCTACTAATTATCTTCTATCTATTGTTTTAAATATACAGTATTTATTTATCTTCTAGTTATCTTCTATCTATTGTTTTAAATATACAGTATTTATAGCGCACCACTATACAGTAGTATTCAAGTAGACATATTATGCATACAGAACTAGTAAACTCTACTAAACATACTTCTTGTAAAACTTCCTCTATCACGGCTGAAAACCTGTAATAAGTCGTCTTAACTGCGAGGAAACTTGAATGTATTACTTCGAACATTTCTATTCAAATATAACTGTACACTTAACTGCAGTGCAGTATAAGTATGCAGTATATATATATATACTGATATAATAATATATGATTATAGTCGATTCTTTGATATGTAACAGTACCACTTACTGAAACCATTTACTATATTGGATGATCATTTCAACCACCTGTTGCATTTTCTATTACATCCTTTATACAATGAAATAAAAATAGTTGAACGAATCATATGAACGAAGTGCAGCATTATATTGTTTTTTTAAATCAATAATTAAATTAGACATGATGAAATGAACGTAACATTATTTTTAAACCAAATTAATTGTACTAATTAAATTAATATTATACAAGAATATCTTAATAACTTGTGTTAATTTGTTAAATACTTGTTTAGACCATTTTTAGTTATAATATAAACTGCAAACCGTTAATTTTTAGCTATATTTTTTATTTTTTTTGTATTATTGAACTGTCACGAGTTCTTAAGCATTGAAAGAAAAATGTTTGGTATTTGTAACTATAATTACATGTTATGATTATTATGTATAATATTAGTAATAATCTAATAATAACCATATATATAGCTCCAGCAACGAATGTATATATAATAGTTGACAGCCTAAAATAACTATAATTATAATAAAATAATTATAATTATTCTAAGCTTATATATATATTTGCTGGAACTATAATTATATAGTTATTATATAATCATAAAAATGATTCAAATTATTATAATCTTAGTTGTTTTATGGAATATGTTTAAAAAATGTATGATATAAGATTATAATGAATTATTTTTGTGACAATTTCAATCTTTTTTATGGTTATAATAACTATAATTATATTCATTTTAGGTTGTTAACTAAAACTCCAGTGGTTGAACAATATATATATATATATATATTTTAAGAATACATAATATATACATTCACTTATAAATATTTTCATTATATAGAACAATATCAATCCTATAGTAAAGCCCGAACTCCGACTAACAAGTAATACCAGAAGTCGCTGTTTTTCCAGCGCATCGATATATCTTTATATGTTACCACACCAATATCTTATGCAACCTATGATACTGATGCGCAGTCGCGCATTCGTATCAATTTTCGTATAACAAATTCGTCGCGATAAACCGTCTAAGTCTAATTTCAAGAACTTGATGTTATTTGTTCGAACAAACCACTTGTGTATTACTACTTTGTAGTTGCAAAACTTTCGTATCAAGCAAATGTTGTCACGACTTGTTAGCTTGAGACGCCATGTTACACTAAGAAAGGATAAAAAATATATAAATTTCGAAATTTCTGATCGCTCTCGGCAAAAACTCCACCTCACAGACGTAATAATGCGTATACTTTAATCCTGAAAAAGGATTTTCGAATCTGAAAGAGAAGAAAAATAGATATTTGTTATAAAAATTATATAATTTAATTGATAATATAGACTTTAGGATTCTTAAGTATTTCTATTTATCTAAATTGATATCTTTTTTATTTAAAAGCATTTATACAATTGTTTTTATTAATTTTATCGTTTAGAAAAGTAATAAAATGTTGAGTTATGTAAAAGTTTTATTGTTAGTATTTGAACAATCAAAACTTACTTGGTTGAACGAAGCTATCCCGATGTCCGGACATAAGATTATAACTATGATACAAGTAGACTACTTGCATCATGGGTTATAATTACAAAATGACTTCAAATGACTTTAAAGTTCAAGGTTATAACTATAAAAATAATTTTTTATAAGCAATATATTTTTGAAATGTTTATTTTTAGCTTTTAATATAATATTTCTCATTCCCCACGTTCAATTTTTTCCGCTTTTTTATTACTTCTTTTTTAATAATTTTTTTAGTTAATTTTCCTGTTTTTTCTCTCTTTAATTTTTTCCCTTGTTTTTCTTCTATGCCTTATTGCTTTTTAATTTTTTTATTTTCTTTATTTAAATGATATTATAACCTCAGATATGGCAACTGTTAGAATTTTTTCCTTTATTTTTTTCTTTTTTTCGCTCAATTTTCAAAATAAAGTTTTTTTTTAATAGAGGTAGAACTTCTGGAATAACATTTATTTTCTATTTCTGTTAATTTATCTGGAGTAGTATTAATAGTAATATCATGGTTATTAAAATTAGCATTGTGGTATTGTTAATAGTGTATGTTAATAGTACATATTAGTAGAGAATAACCTAGGTTACGTTGGTATATTCACTTTAGGGGAAACCTTGATATGTTAAAATCATGATCCTAATCTTTAATAGATTTTAGCAGTCTCTCGTTATTCGTTAAAAAAGTTATTAAGAAAAGTTTAAAATGTTTAAAATGGTTAAAAAAATATTTTTATATAGAACAAGCATTTTACTGCTTTAAAATAGATTTCTTTAAAAACAAAAATTTTATTTAAAAACGTTATTTTCTTATATAATTTTTGTTTTTATATGGTATAGTAACGCAGCGCGCGACGACTTCTTATACGAAACGACTTTCATTGATTAAAAAACATAATAATAAAGATTAATGAGAATTAATAGAGATTAATTTAAAATAATGTATTAATATTAATATATATTGTGAGATAAAAGATTGTATTAAAAATTAAAGTTTTAAATTTTATAGAAACGGTTGTAAAAATAAAAATTAAAAAATAAGTAATAGAAAAATAAATGGTATCTGAAAAATTGGTAGTAATCCATCGCAAATTTATATTTAAAAAATAAAATGACGTATTGAGTTATCTCGACTAAAAAAACTCAGTTCTTTAGGAAAAAGAAATTTATTATCATATGACTGATCTAATATGACTGTTTCAAGCAAGAGAGAACAAGATGCTAGGTATGGAATGTGTGAAAGGAGGAGGTATATAAAATGGCATTAGGAAGGGGATAGAGACTAGAGTATAGAAAGATGTGGAATAAAAATTTTGTATCCGTTTGTTTATTTAAATTTTGAGATTGTTTTTTTATATAAACTATTTCTGATATGACCTTTATATATTGACCTTCTATTATAAAAGGTTCTGTATCCAAAATTTTAACTTCCTCCTAATCAAAATTATGATTAAATTTAATAAGATAGTCTATGAGGATGATGAAATAACAGAAGGAGAATCAGATCCCATTTTTTGTTAATTTCAGAAGAGTGCTCATGAATTCTCGTATGTAAGCGTCTTTTTGTTGACCGACGTAATTTGCATCCAGACAGGAAATTTTGTATATCACATCTTGATTTGATAAAGAATCTAGGGAATCTTTATCTACTTTTTATAAGTTTATTTAAGGAGTTAGGATTAGATAAGGCTGTTTTCAAATTAATCGTTGATGCCATCAATAGAAAACTTTCAGAAATAGATCTTACGGTGAAATTTTTGTTTTTTATCTTCTGTTTGTTAGTGATAGAATTGTCAGCATTAAATGGAATTTTAATCTCCTTGGCCGAAAAAATAAACGGATAACAATTGTCTAACAAAATATGAATAGCTCTATGAAATTTTTTTAGTGATAACGAGGACACAAGACAAAATTAATATATTTTGTAACTACTTATATATAGAGAATTTAATAATTATAAATATTTATTGCATCGTTCCTAAACTAAGATATGTTCACCATTGGGACGTTTATCTTATATACATTTGTTGCTAGAACCATTCATATGGTTATTATTACTAATATTATAACAATAATAATCATAATTACAGTTAATTAGTTACAAATATCAAGCATTTTTTCTCTTAGTAAGAAGTTGATATTCTAAGGTATTACCTTACTATACGGACGTGATCCTTCACGATGATAGCGATTTGTTGATGAATGTTCGAGTTTTCGTCATTTAAGAGATTTTCCAATCGCGACATAATCACTTGGATTTGGCCACACGCATGAGTAACAAACAAAGCAGCCAATCCGCACGCACCAGCTGTTAACGAATATATTGTATATCCGCACATACAATGAGCAACATATACAATTTCGTATATAGGACTAATTTGTGATTGAGTAAATTTACTGTAGATCGGATACACGAGCGGCCTGATGGTTTGATTGTCGATTTTATGCTCAACGCAAAACGGTAGAATCAAGTGATAAATGATGCCAGCAGTGTACATGAAACACACGCCGATTATCGTCAGATTGCGACCGGTGGTAGCGTACTTCAGCATCAGTTCGCGATCGGACTTGAATGTCACCTGTCACAGTGTTGCTAGTAACTGTTATTTATCGAGATAGATGAAAGATCAGCATTTACTAATTTTACAATCTAATTTTTTTTTAAGTTAAAGTTTTAGCTGTGCAACGTGGAGAAAAGATTAATTATTCGTATATGTTGATTTATACAATATTATTAAATATATTTATATATAAATGTATTATTATGTTTTAATACACAAAATATATATACTTTTCAAATAACGGTAAATTATCATAAGATCGAATTAATTAAAAATCAAGATCACTTTAATCATTCTTACTCTTTTTTTTATTTAAATAATTTTTTTAATATCAGCTTATAACGAACTCCACATTAATACGATATGTTATTAGCAACACCGACCTGCCACCAATCGTTCTTCACGTATTCGATGCAACGATATATCTTAGGACGATGTATCACGAAGATGCAGTATTTTGTCATTACGGTGACACAGAAGGCTAGAAGACCGCTTAGGCGCAACCTTACGTCGAGATCCTTTTGATCATAAATGATATGCAGAGTGCAAGGCACTATTGCGAAACTCAACGCGAAATTAAAAATTGCGATTGCAATCTTGGACATGTGTCTCCCAATGCCTCGTATCGGGATTGGCCAAATACCGAGTGACCCCATAATCCAGTGGTTCAATTTGAAAACATATCGAATGTCTTGCTGATAATTGGAGTTATGTGATCTGGGCTTATCGCGTATACTGGACATGTTTGCGGTGACAGATTCTGCCAAAGACTGCAAGAAGAGTAGACTACTCAGACGCTCGGCATTGATTGCAAGGTTGCGAGATGTGCGCTTGCGCTGACATTGCAGACTTTTGCAATGCTAGCTGAGTCAATAAGTCTGACAGTTCGTGTGTACACTATTAATCGTGATCGTAAAAAGCATATTTTATATCCAAAATGATGTATTCCAAATCAAGGAAGCTGCAGTTTTCTGTTCTATTTGAATTTTTTAAATTTTTATTTCTTTAATTCTTTATTTGAGAAATCAGGTTTGATAAAATTTGATCTGTTCATAATTTAACATTTTCTGCTTTATTCAATTGTTAAATTTAAATTATTAGCATGGATTGAAAAAATAAAAGATGAAATTCTAAATTGTGCGTGAATGACTCAACAATATAGGTAACATGGGAAGAATGTGACTTACGTAGATATCTGATATTGATATAATATTATTCTAAATAATATTGTTTTATATATTTATATATATATATATATATATTTTTTTTTATATATTTATATATATATATATATTAAGATTCTCT
>NW_017259383.1:1367345-1374556 GCF_001594045.1 Atta colombica
TTCTCTACGTTCTACAGATTAATTAGATGAAATTAAATACGTTTCTTAATATCTATATTTTATATAATTGCATTATATTTACATGACTAATGTCCGTAGGAAGCTCAGATACGCTACGCTTGTTTTCAATACCTAAAAAATTATATTAAAATGATATTTTTTAATTTAGCTATATATAATTTCGAAGAATTAAATTATTGTTAGATTCTGATATCTAAGATATCATTAAATAATTCTTCATTGATTTTTTTCAGTAGAATTGTTGCATTTAGAAAAAACATAATGATAACAACTATATAAGTGATAAATATAAAAGTTTTATATGTAGAATTAATAAATATATATTGTATATATCGTTGAATAAAGTATTTTATACTTATTGCAATAAAAGTTAAAGGTGATAACTGATAAATTCTAATAACCATTTAGCTTTAGCTGCAAAATAATTAATACTACTGTAAAATAATTAATTTATTAATGTACATGATTTGTCATATTTAATTGTATATTAATTGTACATATAAAATTTATATAGCTGTTAATATAATTGCCTATTAAAAAATATTTTTTTTTTAATGCGTACGAATTTTTTATTTAAAACTGAAGGAGAAATAGAACATAGCAAGTTAGAAGTGATTGATGTATTTAATGCCTTACATTTCCAAAAGTCGTTAATGACAGATCTGCCATTCTACCAGCACTAAGTTTTATAGGATGGCTGGACATAGCAATTATCAGTACAAGACTGCGGACAGATCGTGGCGATAATTGATACCAGTTAATCATATAACACATTGATCCAATTTCAATGCTCTGTAACATCGCAACGATCATGTGATTATGATCAGTGATTAACTTTAAAATCTAAAAAATGTACCTTTTCCATGAGAAGCTCGCCAATATAGCACAATATGTATATATTGAAGCAAAACGAAATGAAGAGCAAAAAATAAGTTGCTAAACTAAGCTTATTGTCGTCTTTCCAGTCCTATTAAATCGTAAATAGTAAATATAATTTTCTCGCTACTAGTTATCTTTTATCCGGTGTTTTAAGTATACAGTACATATTAGCGCACCACTATACAGTAGTATTCAAGTAGACATATTGTACATACAGAACTAGTAAATTCCACTAAACATACTTCTTGTAAAACTTCCTCTACCACAGCTGAAAATCTGTAATAATTCGTTTTAATTTGTATGAGGAAACTTGAATGTATTATTCCTGACATTCCTACTCAAATATATTTGTGCACTTAACTGCAGTACAGTTTAAATACGCAGTATGTATAAATGTAGGCTAATATACAATGTATGCTTATAGTCGATTCTTTGATATGTAACAACACCATTTACTGAAACTTTATTGGATGTTCATTGAGACCACCTGTTGCATTCTCTATACATTACCTTTATACAACGAATTGAAAATAGTTGATCAAGTCATATAAACGAAGTGCAGCAATATGCAATTATATTTTTTTTATTATTATATATATATATTTTTTTTTTTAGTATTATATATATAGAATATTCCACGTCAAATCGACAATTCATCGATTCCTGTCGATTTTTTACTGATTTTTTAATATATTCTTCATATTAAAGTATGTATTTAATTTTTTTTTTTTTATCTTCATTAATTTCCTAGATATGAATTTCTTAATATTTTCAATTTATTTTATTTTGTAAACGTTTAATTAAACATAAGTTCTGTTTAAATTATTAAAAAGCGAAAAATAACCACAACAAATTGTTCGTTTTGAAAGTCTCTGTTAGGAAAAAATTTGAAGAAAACTTCAAATTTTTATTTCTACTCAAACAATCTGATTGAAATAAACAAAATCGATTTTCATCAAGACTGATATTTTTAATTTTTTATTAAAAATTCTCCAATATTTTCTTAATAGAAATATATAGAATTTGAGCTGTACTTGATTATAGTCAAAATTTTGGTTCCATTTTTTTTTAGTTTTTCAATATATTAAATCTATCATTTAATGTTAGTAGAATTTTAATTAGTTACATAAATCATGTTATTTCATAATGATACTAGAAAATATATTTCTATTGTAATTTCACAATTATTTAAGGAATAAGGATTTATAAGAATATTATTTAAATAAAATAACATGATTTATGTAAGATTAAAAATCTACTAACATTAAATGATAGATTTAATATAAACTTTTTATTGAATAATTTTGAAAAATTAAAAAAAAGTGAAAAGATGATTTTGACTATAATTAAATACGGCTTAAATTCTTTATATTTCTATTAAAAATATTAGAGAATTTTTTAATTAAAAATATCGATCTTCGACGAAAATCGACTTTGTTAATTTCAATCAGATTTTTCGAGTAGAAACAAAAACTTGAAGTTTTTTTCATATTTTTTTTCTAACAGAGAATTTCAAGATGAACAATTTGACGTGTTATTTTTTGTTATTTAATAATTGAAACAGAACTAACTTAACTTTAACTAAAGGTTTACGAAATAAAATAAATTGAAAATATAAAGAAATTCATATCTAGGAAACTAATAGAGATAAACATTTAAAAAAATTAATGAATGCATATGTTAATATGAGGAATAATTATAAAAATCAGTAAGAAAATCGGAATCGATGACAAAGGCCGTCGATTTGATGTGGAATATATTAGTATATAAAAATTAGCCATCAAATTAGGCATGATAAAACGAATGTGTAATATTATTTCTGAGTCAAATTAATTGCTAATTAAGTTAATATTATACAATAAAGTATTAATAACTTGTTTTAATTAATATTGTTATTAAACATTTTCAGTTATAATATAAACTGCATATCATTAAAAATGTTTAGCTATATTTTTTTAATTTCTTTGTATTACTGAACTGTCTTGAGTTCTTAAGTACTGAGAAAAAAATATTTGGTATTTGTAATTATATTTACATATTACTATAATTATAATTGTTACTGTTATAATATTAGTATTAATAATTATATGTATAAAGTAATAAATGTATATAATTGGCAACCTGAAATGAGTATAATTCTAACCATAAAAATGATTGAAATTATTGTCCAAAATGATTCAAATTAACATAAGCTTATAGTCATTTTTTGGAATATGTTTCAAACAATGTGACAATAAGGTTATAGTAATTCGAATCATTTTTATGGTAATTTTATGGTAATTTTAATTCTTTTTATGATATAATAACTATATATTTTTATGTTATAATACACTAATGGTTATAATAACTATAATTATACTTGTTTTAAATTGCCAACATATACATTTGCCAACATATATATTTATTAGAACTATAATTACTATTACTAATGTTATAACAATAATAATTATATGTAATATGTTATAGTTACAAGAGTAACAAGCACTTTTCTTTCAGTGAGAAATAGATATTCTGAGATTACCTTACTATACGGACATGATCCTTCACGATGATAGCAATCCGTTGATGAATGTTTGAGTTTTCGTCGTTTAAGAGAATTTTCAATCGCGACATGATCACTTGGATTTGACCACACGCATGAGTGACAAATAAAGCAGCCAATCCGCACGCACCAGCTGTTATCGAATATATAGTATATCCGCACATACAATGAGCCACATATACAATTTCATATATAGGACTAATTTGGAATTGGTAAAATTCATTGTAAGTTGGATAAACAAGTGGTCTGATGGTTTGATTGTTGATTTTGGTCTCGGAAAAAAATGGGATCAGAATCCCGTAATAAATAATACCGGCAGTATACATGAAAGATGCGCCGATTATCGTTAAATTGCGACCGATAGTCGCGTACTTCAGCATCAGTTCCCGATCAGATCTGAATGTTACCTGTCACAGTATTATCACTTTTTATTTATCTAAATAAATAAGAGATCATTCGGTCGGTTTCACCAACGCCAATTACTTAATGGGCGTTTAACTAATTAATCGAGTCAATTCTATTAAACAGAAAATGCAATTGATTCTGTTAAACGCCTATTAAGTAATTGACGTTGATAAAACCGACCCACTATTTACCAATTTAATTATCTAGCTATTATATTGTCTACTTTTTTGTGTTTAAAGCAAAGTTATCGCTTCAATGTAGACAGAAATAAAAATTGTATTAAAAAAACAATTTTTAGAACTGAGATAACACTAACTCATGCATTTTTTTTATTTAAATCATTCTCGATACTTCGAGATGATTAGCACATCTGTTAAGTACTAATAATACCGACCTGCCACCAATCATGCTTTACATATTCGATGCAGCGAAGTATTTTAGGGCGACGTATCGCGAGGATGCAATATTTTGTCATCGCGGTGAGGCAGAATGCTAGAAGGCCGCATAGTTTCAATCTCATGATGATGTCTTTCTCGTCGTATACGATGTGCAAGGCACAGGGTACCATGGCGAAACTTAACGCGAAATTACCGAGCGCGATCGCGATCCTAGGCGCGTGTCGTCCGATGCCTTGAAACGAGACTGGCCATAAGCCAATCGAGCCCAGAATCCAATTGTTTAATTTGAAGATATATTGAATGTCTTGTTGATAGTTGGGATCTTTCTCATTGCGCATACTTGACATGTTTGCGGTCACAGTGGCTGTTAAAGACTGCACGAGATGGACAGCGCGCGGCATTGATTGCAAGGTCGTTGGACATGCGCTTGCGCTCGAATTGTAGACATCCTTTTCTCTGCGTATAGACTACTACGTATAGTCTGTGCGCGATTTTAGCAATGTGTGAAACGTTTTTGTTCAGAAAACATCGCCATAAAAACACATTATTACTTCTTGCGGTAAAGCGATTTTAAGATAAGTTCCTCTCGACTTCATTTTTCGTACTTCATTTTTTTGGATATCGAAAATGCAAGATTGAAGTGAAATGCGAAAAAGATCAATTAATATAAAATAAAAAAGTGCATTGGAAAAATAGGTATGTAGAAGTTAATTATTAATTAAAAAATGTTGTCCTTTTTTTTAAATACATTTAGAAACCTTTATTTATAATATAAATAAAGGTCATATTTACATAAGAAATTCTTATAATTGATGGAAAAATATTATTAAGGAAAAATCATGGTAAATATGAATTGTATTTTGAATAATATATTACAATTGATGCAATTTAGCTAAATGATAAATGTAAAATATTTCTATTTCTAAAATCTAAAATTTTGAATCGGGATAAATTTATTATTGAATATTTTGATACGTGCATTTAATGGATTTTATCAAACATGTATACAGTATTATGTTGGAATATAGTCATTCAGTATTCATAATTCATTCACAATTATTTATAAATCTTTTTCTCAATAAAAAGACTTTACTGAATATTATTTTGTTGATCAAAATCTCAGCAAAAAATAATTGATCGATGTCGATAGCTTAATGCCATCAATAATCAATTCGACTAATTATTTCTGGCAGAGATAACATTATAAAGATTATCTCGTATATATCAAATGAATTTTCGAAGCAAGTTTAAATACGCAATTGAAGTTTTCAAAACCTGTTAATGTAATAAATATGTAATTTAAAAAAATTTATTATTAAATAAATTTTTGTTTTTTGTTTTCTAAGTGATAATGAATTGTACTTACGGAACCGAAACTCGAGAACGAAAGACTAACTATTTTTCCTGCACTAATTTTTACAGGATGATGTGATATGCTGATTATTAACGTAAGATCGAGTGCAATTTTTCCTGGTAAATGGTACCACTCGATTTCGTATGAAGTATATCCAATTTTACTGCACTAAATTATTTTTTAATTTATATATGTATATTATTATACACATATTACACAGGGTATCCTGCATTGTTGGTCTAGCGCTTTTGTATAGATAAAATGGACTAAACTGAGTCGAAAAGTCCTGTATCATTTTGCAATTTTCGCAATGATTAATGACAGTAATTACTAAAAATTGCCGAATATAGATCTTCAATAATTTTTTACTCAAATATTGGGTTGTCCGGAAAGTTCGTGCCGATTTTGAAGGAAAATTGATACGCAAAAGATTTAAATTTTAGTATACATTTATTAAATTTAAATCTTTTGCGGCACGAACTTTCCGGACAACCCAATACTATCAATTTTACAAAAAAAATAGCAAGAGACAAAAATTGTTTATTTTCTTTTTATAGAGCTCTAAGAATTTTTTCAGAATCTTTTATCAACATTTTAGTACTACATTTTCTTATTTTTATCAACATGAGGAAATGTGGTACTAAAAAATTCTGAAAAAATTCTCTATTCAGAACTCTATGAGAAGAAAATAAGCATTTTTTGTCTCTTGCTGTTTTTCTGTAAAATTGATAGTATTTGAGTAAAAAATTATTTGAAACCAATATTCAAATTATTTTTAATAATTAATATCTTGTTAATTATTGCGAAAATTGTAAAATGGTACAGGACTTTTCGACTCAGTATAATCCGTTCTATTTACACAAAACCACTTGGCCAAAAGCATTTGCGAGTGATCCTATATATGTACATATGTATTTTTAATTTATATACATTATTTATGTATATGTTAAATTTTTATAAATAACAATATTCAAATTAAAATTTTAAGTTTTGAATTTTATATAATTTATTTTATTATTAAAAATCGAAGAATAAACACCTGACTTGTTAACTGTTCACCAATGTAGCAAAGCGTGAAAACGTTGAAGACAAACGATATTAATAGAAAGAAATATGTTAAAATAGCTATGCTATCGTTGTTATTCCATTCCTGCGAGAATAAGATAATATTCAATCATTTATTTTACTCGTAACGTTTTTATTGAATTAAAAACATATGTTTATACTATAAAATTTAATTTCTTTAAGAAATGAGATTTGTTAAAATGTTTTTAATATTGATAAAAAAATGTTAAATATCTATATAATTATAGAACTGAATATACGAGAATGCAAGTTGAACATACAATATATATACATGAATATGAAATAACATAACATATAATATATTTAAACTTTCATCATTTTTTTTAAGTTAAAAATTGTTTATGTATTACCGTAATGCAGTAATATTCCAGCGAACATATAATGAACGTTGCTCCTACTATTTCAACCAAACCTATTTCGCGTAAAATCTTATCGATGTCAACTGAAAATCTACAAAACTCTTTAATATAGATTCTATATATACATTCTTATATACATATTCTATATATACACACACATATATATA
>NW_017259383.1:1374656-1383146 GCF_001594045.1 Atta colombica
AGGTTGATTTCAAAATTTAGATCCAACAAAGAATTAAAGGCAAGAACTAATCATATTAAAGAATCACTAAGCGTAATTAGTTTTTTCTGCTAAACGTAGTTATTGAGAATAGTTAATAGGAGCTAAATTTACATTAATTTTCATTTATAAATATTTCTATATATCTGTATAAAAATTTAAATTAAAAGATTTACATTTTTACTTTTGTAAATATTTTTTATGCTATGTTTATATAAATTTTTAATTTAAATAATATACATGGGGGGGGGGGGAAATACAGATGATACAGATCTGATACAGATAATTATTTCCGTAATAATATGCAAGACTCACCTCAATGATTGCACGTGATGTTTTACAATAATTGCCATATATTGCTTCATGTGATTGCTTTGTGCACCTTTTCTAAAGCTTTCTACGCGATCCATTACGATCTCGATTTGGCCGCAAGCATGAGATACGAACATGGCTGCTAAGCAGCATACTGCCGTGGTGACGTTGAATAATATGATGCTGGAAAACCATTGCGCGCAAAGAACAAACACATAAACTGGCATTAAATGGAAGTTAAAAATGTTATCAAAGCCGGCAAAAGGCATTGGTTTAATAGTGACATTCTGCTTGTTGATAGTATGTGATAGAAACGGCATCATGACATGAAACCACAAGCCTCCGCAATACATGAATATTATACTAAACTTGGATAACACATGACTTTTCGCTGCGTTTTTAATCATGATTTTTCGATGATCCTCTTGTTGGATTGTACGCCAATCACTACTCAGTATGCGAATACATTGCTGGATGCTTTTATGATGAAGAATCAGGAAGAAATATTTCAACGTCACGACAAACACATAACATAACGGACCTAACACTTTAATTTTATCGCTTGTGGCACTGTGTTTTGATAGCGTAACAATGATCATGGAAATCAAAAGAAAACTGAGCGCGGACCAACATAATGCGAATGATATTGTCGCTAATATTTTCTCGATCTTTGTAGTATTCGAATAAACCAATGGCCAGATTCCGAGAATTCGTAGTATCCATCGATTCCACATTAGCGCTTTGATTATATCCCTCTCACTGTTCACATTCGACCAGGGGATGTTAAGCTTAGCCATACTATCGTCACGATGGCGCGAAGGCGACTGGTGCATGTGCTTCGTCGATAGCATGATAATAAAAAATTGCGCATGACAATCGCAGATGCTTTCAACATTGTCAGGACAGGAAAGGGGAAAAGTAGCTTGCGTGTGCTTGAACAATCAATTTTGTCGAGGGGAATATTGCTTCGTTAAATTGTTACTTGAACAGAGGGATTTCTATAGCATGTAAAATTGCTTGTACTATTTCCATGTAATTTTCAACTATGTGTGATTGATTAATTTTTGTAATTTTTGTAATTTTTGTAAAATAAATGTGATTTATGTTGGATATACGTTATTGTTTTACATGATATTACACAAGATAATAACATGTGTATTATTGTTTTAGAATATATTTATTTAGCGTTAAGCATAAATCTTTTCAATATAGAGATTAATAAATCTTATTTTGTTGGTTGATACGGAAAGCAGTATTGAAAAGAAATATTTAATTACCGTTATCAAGAAATTTCAACCAGGCATATTACGAACGTCGTTTCCATATCTTGAATAGACATAACTATATAATATCGAAAAGTATATCGATGCTAACTAGAAGAAGATCTACCAGGTATTATGAACTGACATTTGTCAAATACTTTTAACGAAATAGATGAAAACGTAATTCTTTTAACAGATGATAATACTTCGAATAATGTCAATTTTTTATATTTAATTATCTTTTGGTAAAGAGATTCGCAGGCTTTCTCATGCAGACATTATTGAAACGTACAAGTAGTTTTACAAAATGTAGATAGCAAGACAAAATTACCTTAATGTTCGCACGTGATACACGATAATCGCCATGCATTTCTCAAATTTTGTATTGCATTTTTTCTTAAAAAAATTTTCTACGCGTGTTATCACAATGTTTATGTGGCCATACATATGAGCGATGAATCTGCTAAGCAGCGTGCCGACATAATGATGTTAAATATGACAATACTGATGAGAAATTGAGGAAAAAAGGCGAAAGGATTAAAATTGAAAAACGCTATATCTCTACATTTTCTTTGAGTTATAATGAAATCGACAGAGCTACAAATGATTTTCTTGTGTTCAAACAGAATTTGAAAATATAATATTATGTGATCGTATTTAACTCTCTCGTTTATATCTCAAACGGTATTTTCTTACCGTTTGTATAAACAAAATAACAAAGTACAAACGCGTAAAAATGCATTGTATTAACTATTTTGATTTTTTTTTTAAGTTGAACGCCGATTCACATCGGTTATTTCTTGTAGACATGCGATTTTAAGATAATTTTCTATCGTATTTTCATTTCTTTGAAAATATATTTAAGTGAAATACGAGAAACGTAAAGATTCATTGTTAATATGAAATAAAAAGTTTGGAAAAACAGATGTGTAGATGGCATTACTAAAAAATTCAATTTTGTTTTTAATGTTGTTTCAAATTGATTTGCATTAAGAAATATATAAGGGTGAGTCTGATGAAAAATTTACTACGTTTTTTTCGAAAACGCTTAAAGATAGGTGGAAAACAGCATTATTGTAGGATAAATAAGGGGTACTTTGATAACCACGAGTAAATCTTAAATGTGCTTTGTTTTCATACTACTAAGAAAACAATTTTTTTAATGGAAAGGGATATTTTTTACTTATTTTATCGATATTCAATGAATTGAACAATTTTTTATGTTCAATGAACTGAACAATTAGATTATCTTTTCGAAAATTCAACTATTGTCGAGATATAAACCAAAATAAGTCGGACTAAAAGTTTGAAACAAATTTTTTATTATTACAATAAATGTTCGCCATTTTAATCTAGATGCCTCTAGTCTTCGTAGAAAGTTTGCTTGAACTTCCTCTAACTCTTGGATCATTATTTCGCGAAAAATATTTTTTATTCTTTCATATTTTCCGAAGTGGTAGGGTGTTGAAAATAAGATAGTTCACTCTTTGCCAAAGATAATTCAGACATGTTATATCGAATGATCTTGCAGAGAATAACGTAGGATCACCTTTATCAATCCATTTGTTTGGGAACATTCTTTTGAGCTCTCGCTTTGTATTTATACCGAAAGAGGATTGTGCATCATCTAACTGAAGCCGATCCTTATCCCTCATCGGAATATCTTCCTAAATTTGGAAAATCATTTCTAAGAAAATGAATAAATTTCTCGATTGTTAAAAATTCCTCAAAAAAGAATGGTCTAATTAATCGAACATCTATCATTTTTGCCTAAATGTTAATATTTCATTAGTGTTGATCCACAGTTCTCATCCAATGGATTGATTTTGCTTCAACAATGCAAATTGTGCCTGTTAATAATTCCATCTCTTAAATGTTTCTTCATCTGATCATAACAAAATCGAAAAAAGTTAAAATTTTTTGTAATTTATTTTGAGCTTATTTACAGAACTAGATCGTTATGTTAAAATCATTCTGAGCGAGAGTTCTTTGAGTATATACGATATGGATAGAATGATATTGTTTTTTCTGAGTATGCATGATGAAGATTGGCTAATATTTCTATCATGGCAGTCTGACTTATTTTGACTTATATCCCAGTAATAGTTGAATTTCCGAAAAGATACTAAATGCAAAGTTATTCAGCTCATTGAGCATTATTGATAGAACGAGTAAAAAATACTCATTCCTTTTGAAAAAAATTTTTTTATTAGTGGTATGAAAAGGACATTTAAGATTACTCGAAGTCATCAAAGTATGTTCCTCTACTTATCTCACAATTTTAATAATAGATGTCTTCTATCTATTCCTAACCATTTTCGAGAAAAATGTGGCGAACTTTTAAGATTCAGATTTACTCCATATATGATACATAAATGAAGATTATAAACTTTACCATCATAAATGATGGAAAATAGTAAATATTTCGATCGTATTTTTAATGATATATTGCAACCGATGCGACTTTGTTAAATTATAAGCGTAAAATATTTTTATAAAATTTTGATTAGGACTATGTTTATTTAATGTATTGATTATGTGTATTAAATTGATTGTATCATATACATTATCTTGAAATATATTTAATGTAATTATAAACTTTTTTTCAAAGGAATTACTGAATATTATTTTATTCATTGATATGAAGCAAGATTAAAAAATCCTCTTGCATGGATCAAACGAATGTTCGGAGCATGTTTAGATATGCAATCGAAGTTTTCAATACCTGTTAATGTATGAAATATGTGCTAAAAAATTTTTTTATTATTGCATTTTTTCACCTTCGAAATGATGACAAATAGTACTTACAGAGCCAAAACTTGAGAACGAAAGATTAATTATTTTCCCTGCAGTAATTTTTATCGGATGATGTGATATGCTGATCATTAAAATAAGATCGAGTGCAATTTTTCCTGGTAAATGGTACCACTCGATTTTATATGAAGCAAATCCAACTTTGCTGCACTAAGTATTTAATTTATATATATGTTAATTTACATATATGTTATGTGTATGTATCACGCAATTTTTATTACTGTTAGAGATATTATACATTTTTGTGATGTATATAGCAATATTCAAATGTTTTAAGATTTAATATAATTTAATTCATTATTAAATATTAAAAATTTCAGTATAAACACCTGATTTGTTAATTGTTCGCCAATGTAGCAAAGCGTAAAAACGTTGAAAACGAACGATATTAATAGAAAAAAATATGTTATAATTGCTATACCATTATTATTATTCCATTCCTGTGAGATTGAGATAATATTAAATCATTACTATAATATTAATAATTACATAATATTAATAATTACATTTTTTATTAAATTAAAAATATTTGTGTTTACACTTCGAAATTTTATTTCTTTAAAGAATAGGAAATAATGCGTACATAAAATATGTCAAATATCCATACATATTTAATGAAAAAATTTGATATGAAAATGAGTTGAATCATTTATTTCAACTTTCACATCGCAATTATTATTGAAATTTTTTACACATTACCATGATGCAGTAATATTCCAATAGGCATATAGTTAACGTTGTTCCCACTATTTCAACCAGACATATTTCGCGTAAAATATTATCGATATTGACTGAAAATCTGCAAAATCTTTTATAGTACATTTTATATATTTCATTTAATAAATTACTTTCTGTTTTTTCTTTCTGTGGTTATTAACTGTTGAATACAGTTAATAAAATTTAAGTTTAATTATTAATTAAATTAAATTTTTACTATTAAATTACTATTTAATAATAAAATATTTTCATATTTATAAAAGTTAACAATTTTGTTGTCTTTCTTTTATCGTAAATATTCTTTATCAAGCAATTCATATAATTTTCAATTTAAATAATCGGATATAATTGACACAAACAATTTTTTCCGCAACGTGTGCATCAAGCACTTACCTCAATGACTGTATATGGTGTTTCACGATAATTGCCATACGTTGCTTCATGCGACTGCTTTGTGCATTTTTCACAAAATTTTCTACTCGAGCCATCACGATCTCGATTTGGCCGCAAGCGTGAGCTACAAACATCGCTGCCAAGCAACACACTGCCGTGGTGACATTGAACAGTACGATACCGGAAAACCATTGTGCACAAAACACAAATACATAGATCGGAGTAAAATGTAAATCGAAAATAATATCGAATCCAGGGCAAGGTATTGGTTTAATAGTGATATTCTGTTTATCGATTGTAGTGTGCGTCAGAAGCGGCATTACGGACTGAAAGCACACGCCTCCGCAATACATGAACATTATACAAATCTTGGATAACATATGGCTTTTTGCTACATTTTTAATCATAATTTTTCGATAATTCTGTTGCTGGACTGCACGCCAATCGGTACTTAGTACGTGAATGCATTGCCGTATGCTTTTACAATGAATCACCAGGAAAAAATATTTTAGCGTCGAGATTAACACGTAACTTAGCGGACCTAGCATTTTGATTTTGTCGTTTATAGTCGTTTGTTCTGACAATGTAAAAATGGCCATGGGAATTAAAAGAAAACTAAGTGCAGACCAGCATAACGCGAATGATATTGTCGCTATTATCTTCTCGATCGTTGTAGTATTTGAATAAACTAACGGCCAGATTCCGAGAATTCGTAGTATCCATCGGTTCCATGCTAGTGCGTTGATTATATCCCTCTCACTATTCACATTCGACCAGGGGATGTTAAGCTTAGCCATATTGTCGTCACGATGGCGCGAAGGCAACTGGTGTGCTTCATCGGTAGCGTGATGGTAAAAAATTGCGCATGACAGTTGCAGGTGTTTTCAATATTGTAAGGATAAGAAAGGGGGAAAGAAGCTTGCGTGCGTTCGAACAATCAATTTTGTCGAGGGGAACATTGTTCATCATAGTTATATTATTACTTGAACGGATGGATTTTCTACAGCATTTAAAATTGTAACTATTTCCGTGTAGTTTTTGTTGTATGTGTAATTAATTTTTTAAATTACACATTAAAATAATGTGATATAATTTATACATGTTATTTTCTTATGATGTACGCAAGGTAACAACATGTATATTGTTCTTAGATTATAATATATTTATTTAGCGTAATATATAAATCTTTTTAATGAAGACGTTAATAAATCTTATTTTATTAGTTGAGTATTTTATTATTTGGGAAACAGTATTAAAAAGAAATATATAATTACTGTTAGCAAGAAATTTCTACCAAGCATGTTACGAACTTTGTTCCTATTATCTTGAATAGACGTAATTATATAATAGCGCAAAGTATATCGATGCTAACTGAAAATTTATCAGGTATGAAATGACATTGATCAAATATTTTTAACGAATTAGAAGAAAACATAATTCTTTTAACAGATGATAATATTTCGAATAATGTTAATTTTTTATATTTAATAAACTTTTGAAAAAGAGATTCACAGATTTTCTCGTACAGATATTATTGAAACGTGTAGTTTTACAGTTTACTAAAATGCAGATAGCAAGATAAGATACTTACTTAATGTTCGCACGTGATGCACGATAATCGCCATGCATTTCTCAAACTTTGTATGATTACATTCGTTCTTCAAAAAATTTTCTACACACACGCGTGCTATCACAATGCTGATCTGACCACCCGCATCAGCGATGAGCATGATCGCTAAGCAGCGTGCCGACGTAGTCATGTTGAATATGGCAACTGATGAAATATTGAGATGAAAAGGCGAACATGAAAGGATTACACTGAAATTGAAAAACGCTGTATCTGCATATCTTCTTTCAGTGTAGTGAAAGAGGTAATAAAATCGACAGAGATACAAACGATTTTCTTGCATAAATGAAATTTAAAAATACAATATTATGGTCGTGGGAGACCATTTTTTAATTCCCTAGTATTTCCTTACCAGATTTGAAGTTCGACGAAATAACAGTTGAAACAGATAAAAATGTACTATATTAGTCATTTTACATTTTTATATAAGTTAAATGCTGATTCACATCGATTTCTCCTTGCAGAAATGCGATTTCAGGATAAATTTTCTGTCGTTCCTTCATTTCTCCAAATATTACAAATATATTTAAGTGAAACATGAGATACGTAAAAATTAATTGTTAATATGAAATAAAAAGTACATTGGAAAAACAGGTATGTAGATGTCATCACTGAAAAATTAATTTTTTTTTCTATTTTGTTTTAAATTGAAATGCGTTTAGAAAAATATATACGATGTATAAATGAAGATTATATTTGCAAACATCATCATAGTTCATCAAAAATTGCAAATATTTCGATCGCATTTTTAATGATACATTGTAATTGATGCGGCTTCCCTAAATGATACGTAAAACATTTTTATAAAATTTTGATTCGGACTAAGTTTTTTAGTTGTTGTAAATTTATTTAATGTATTGATATGTGCATTTAAATGGATTTATCAAACACATATACATTATTATGTTGAAATATATTCATTCAACGTAATTATATATTTTTTCAGTAAAAGAATTATTGAATATTATTTTATTTATTGATATGAAGCAGGATTAAAAAATTCTCTCACATGGATCAAACTAAAGTTCGGAGCATATTTAGATATGCAATCGAAGTTTTCAGTACCTGTTAATGTATGAAGTATGTGCTTAAAAAATTTTTATTATTGTGCCTTTTCACCTTCGAGATGACAAATTGTACTTACAGAACCAAAACTTGAGAACGAAAGATTCATTAGTTTTCCTGCAGTAATTTTTATCGGATGCTGTGATATGCTGATTATTAACGTGAGATCGAGTGCAAGTTTTTCTGGTAAATGGTACCACTCGATTTTATATGAAGCAAATCCAACTTTGCTAAACTAAGTATATAATTTATTTATACGTTATTTTATATATATATATATAT
>NW_017259383.1:1383246-1393416 GCF_001594045.1 Atta colombica
TCTGAAATAACGCTCATTAATGATATAGTACTATTCTTAATAAAAAACTAAATAAAAAAATTCTGTACAATTTTGCAATTTTTGCAATATTTTTTTTAGTTACGCAATGAACAAAATGTTTAAAATCGACGTATAAGAAAATTTTAAGATATCTTTAAGAATTCTTTACAAAATATCTTCAAAATATTTTACAAACAACACTGAAATATATCTCAAAATTATTTTATACAGCGATTTTATCCGTTTATTCTGCAATCTTTAGAAATAAACATCTCTTAATTATTTTGAACATTGTAAAATCAAGATTTTTCATCTTACAATTAATTTTTTATTAGAATAGCATCGTATGGTTAGTGGACGTTATTTCAAATACACCCTGTGTATTGCAACATTAAAAAATATTTTAACATTTAATATAATTTATTTCATTGTTAAAAATTTATTCAAAATTTAAGTATAAACACCTGATTTGTTAATTGTTCGCCAATGTAACAAAGCGTGAAGACGTTGAAAACAAACGATATTAATAGAAAAAAATATGTTAAAATTGCTATACCGTCATTGTTATTCCATTCCTGTGAGATTTAGATAATATTAAATTATTAATTTTATTTTTTTATTAAATTGAGAACATATGTCTTCACATCATAAAATTTTATTTCTTCAAAAAATAGAAAATAATGAATTCATAAAATATGTCAAATATCCATATATTCGATAAAAAAATTAGAAAAAAATTGATATAAAAGTGTGAGTTGAATCATTTATTGTAACTTTTACAATTATTATTGAAATTTTTTACACATTACCATGATGCAGTAATATTCCAACAGGCATATAGTTAACGTTGTTCCCACTATTTCAACCAGACATATTTCGCGTAAAATATTATCGATACTGACTGAAAATCTGCAAAATTTTTTATTGTACATTTTATATACTTCATTTAATTTAATTTCTATTTTCCACTTTTTGCGGTGAACTATTGAGTACAGTTAATAAAATTTAATTATTAATTAAATTTAATTATTAATATAATTATAATTTAATTGTAACTTTAATTATTAATTAAATTTAATTATTATTTATGAAGTAAATATTTCTGTATTTATAAAAGTTAAAATTTTGTTGCTTTTCTTCTGCCGTAATTATTCTGTATCAAGCATTTCATAATTTTTAATTTAAATAATAAATCGGTTATAATTGACACAACATTTCTTTTCGCAATGATCTGCATAAAGTACTCACCTCAATGACTGTATGTGGTGTCTTACGATAATTGCCATATGTTGTTTCATACGACTGCTTTGTGTACCTTTTATAAAGCTTTCTACGCGATCCATTACAATCTCGATTTGACCGCAAGCGTGAGCTACGAACATGGTTGCCAAGCAACACACTGCCGAGGTGACGTTGAATAGTACAATACCGGAAAACCATTGTGCACAAAATACAAATACATAGGTTGGCGTAAAATGCATATCAAAAATAATATCAAAGCCGGGGTAAGGTATAGGTTTAACAGTGACATTCTGCTCGTCGATTGTGGTGTGCGTCAGAAATGGCATTACGGTATGAAAACACAAGCCTCCACAATACATGAACATTATACAAAACTTAGATAGCACATGACTTTTTGCCGCATTTTTAATCATAATTTTTCGATAATCCTGCTGATGGACTGCACGCCAATCAGTACTTAGCACGTTAATGCATTGCCGTATGCTCTTACGATGAATTATCAGGAAAAAAAATTTTAACGTCGAGATTAACACATAGCTTAGCGGACCTAGCATTTTGATTTTATCGTTTACAGTTGTTCGTTCTGACACTGTAAAAATAACCATGGGAATTAGAAGAAAACTGAGCGCGGACCAGCATAACGCGAATGATATCGTTGCTAATATCTTCTCGATCGTTGTAGTATTCGAATAAACCAATGGCCAGATTCCGAGAATTCGTAGTATCCATTGGTTCCATATTAGTGCATTGATTATATCCTTCTCACTATTCACATTCGACCAGGGGATGTTAAGCTTAGCCATACTGTCGTCACGATAGCGCGAAGACGACTGGTGTACTTTGTTAGTAGCGTGATGGTAAAAAATTGCGCATGACAATCGCAGATGCTTTCAACATTGTCAGAACAGGAAAGGGGAAAAGTAGCTTGCGTGCGTTTGAACAATCAATTTTGTCGAGGGGAATATTACTTCGTTATAGTTATATTACTTGAACAGATGGATTTTCTTTAGCATGTAAAGTTGTGCTATTTCCAATTTTTCACTACATATGTAATTAATTTTTTAAATTAAATTATAAAAATTCTATAGACTAATGAATTAAATTAATAAGGAAAAAAAGTTTCTAAAGAGAGGAGCCGATACTAGATACTGTTGCAATCATGTTTTATTGTATAAAATAATTAAACGTATTTCGATTCATGGTTTGGATCCTCTTTAGTAAATACATTAATGATAAGAATATTTGTTCTTCGTAATTTGAACTGTGAATAATGTGTATCTGTTAAGTCAATTCGCATCCATATGTCAATGTCCATTAAATTATCAAGTTTAATGGCTATTTGAGTATTGGCATATCGTGCGATGTTGACAACTCGCTTGTCATGGATCTGAATTGAAGGAGATTCAAACTAAGGAATGTCTTCAATATTTTATATATAATAATATATATATTATAAAACGTGATCGCAACAGCATCCAGGTATATCGGTTCTTCAAAGGCTTTTTTCTTTATTGATTTTTTAATTAAATAATATGATATGATTTAAGATGCATATACGTTATTCTCTTATATAATGTACGCAAGATAACAACATATTTTAAATTACATTATTTTAAATTAGAATGTATTTATTTAATAATAAATCTTTTCAATAAATAATAAATCTTTTCAATGATTAATATAATCTTATTTTGTTGCTTGATACGGGAAGCAGTATTAAAAAGAAATATATAATTATCGTTATCAAGAAATTTTTACCAAGCATATTACGAATATCATTCACATTATCTTGAATAAACGTATATAATAGCGCAAAGTATATAGATGCTAACTGAAGATCCAGGTATGAACTGACATTTGTCAAATATTTTTAACGAAATAGACGAAAATATAATTTTTTAATAGATGATAACATTTCGAATAATGTTAATATTTTATATTTAAGAAATTTTTGTTAAAGAGATTCGTAGCCTTTCTCATGCAGATATTACATTGAAACGTGCGTAATTTTACAGATACTAAAATGCAGGTAGCAAGATAAAATATTTACCTAATGTTCGCACGTGATGCACGATAATCGCCATGCATTTCTCAAACTTTGTATGATTTGTATTTTTTTTTGAAAACACATGCTATCACAATGTTGATCTGGCCACAGGCTTGAAAGATGAGTATGACCGCTAAACAGCATGCCGACGTAGTGTTGTTGAATCTGACAATACTGATGAAATATCGAGGAGAAAAGGTGAACATGAAAGAATTACATTGAAACTGAAAACGTTGTATCTGCATATCTTCTTCGAGTTATATGAAATCGACAGAGATACAAATGATTTTCTTGCACAAACGAAATTTAAAAATATAATATTATGATCGGGCGTAGACCATTTTTTAAGGGTCTCTGGTATTTTCTTATCAAGTTTGAAGTTTGATGAAATAACGGTTTAAATGGGTAAAAATGTACTATATTAATCATTTTAGGTTTTTTTTTTTTTTTTTTTTTTTTTTAAAGTTGAACACCGATTCATATTGGTTTCTCTTTGCAGAAATGCGATTTCAATAAGTTCTCTGTCATACTTTCATTTCTTCAAATATTGCAAATATATTGCAATATATAATATAATAAAAAGTGAAACACGAGATATGTAAAAATTCATTATTAGTATGAAATAAAAAATACATTGGAAAAACAGGTGTGAACAGGTGTAGATGTCATCACTGAAAAGTTAATTTTTTTTCTATTTTGTTTTAAATTGAAGTGCGTTTAGAAATATATACGATGATAATTGAAGAATATATTTACAAACATCATCATAGTTCATGAAAAATTGCAAATATTTCGATTTCGCATTTTTAATGATACATTGTAATTGATGCGGCTTCTCTAAATGATAAGCGTAAAACATTTTTATAAAATTTTGACTAAGTTTGTTTATTTAATGTATTGATATGTGCATTTAAATGTTTTATCAAACACGTATACATTATTATCTTGAAATATATTCATTTAATGTAATAATAAATTTTTTTATAGTAAAGGAATTACTGAATATTATTTTATTCATTGATGAAGCAGGATTAAAAAATTCTTTCGCATGGATCAAACTAAAGTTCGGAGCATGTTTAGATATGCAATCGAAGTTTTCAGTACCTGTTAATGTATGCAATATTATATATGCTTAAAAAAATTTTTATTATTGTGCTTTTTTACTTTTGAAGTGATGAATTGTACTTACAGAGCAAAAACTTGAAAACGAAAGATTAATTATTTTTCCTGCAGTAATTTTTATCGGATGCTGTGATATGCTGTTTATTAACGTGAGATCGAGTGCAGTTTTTCCTGGTAAATGATACCATTCGATTTTATATGAAGCAAATCCAATTTTGCTGCACTAAATGTACAATTTATATATACATATGTCATGTATGTATGTGTGTTTGTCACGCAAATTTTTATTATTATTAGAGATGTTTAAATTTTTGTAATATACAGAGTGTGTCTGAAATGACGCCCACTAATCATATAGTGCTATTCTTAATAAAAAAACTGAAATAAAAGACTCTGTAATTTTGCATTTTCGCAATATTTTTTTTTAGTTTATGCAATAAACAAAATGTTTAGAATCGTCGTATAAGACAACTTTAAAATTTATTTATGAGTTTTTTACAAAACAAATTTTCAAAATATTTTATAAAGAACACTAATAGATATCTTAAAATTGTCTTATACATCGATTTTATTCGTTTATTCGGCAACTTTAAAGAATAAATATCACGTTAACAATTGCGAAAATTTCAAAATGGTGGAGGACTTTTCGTCTTACAGTTAGTTTTTTTATTAGAAATAGCAGTGTTTGATTAATGGGCGTATTTTAGATACATCCTGTATATTGCAAAATTAAAAACTTTTAAAATATAATATCATTTAAATCATTTTTAAAAAATTTAAGTATAAACACCTGATTTGTTAATTGTTCACCAATGTAGCAAAATGTGAAAACGTTGAAAATAAACGATATTAATAGAAAAAAGTATATTAAAATCGCTATATTGTCATTGTTATTCCATTCCTGTGAGAGATGATAATAAATCATTAATTTTATTTTTTTATTGAATTAAAAACATATTTACACTTATTATTTACATGTATTTACACCTTGAATTTTATTTTTTTCAGAAATAGGAAATAATACTTTATAAAAAGTTGAAATAAATGATTCAATTAACACTTTGATACCAAATTTTTATCATCAAATATATGTAAAACATATTTAATGATAAAAATTTGGTATCAAAGTGTTAATTGAATCATTTATTTCAACTTCCATATCAATTATTGTTGAAATTTTTTACATATTACCATGAGGCAGTAATATTCCAGCAGACATATATTTAACGTTGCTCCCACTATTTCAACCAGACATATCTCGCGTAAAATATTATCAATACTGACTGAAAATCTGCAAAATCTTTTATTGTACACTTTATATATTTCATTTAATAATTTAATTTCAATTTTCTGCGGTGAATTCTTGAGTACAGTTAGTAACAAATTTAATAATTAATTAAATTTAATTATACTATTTATAAAGTAAATATTTCTTATGTTTATATAAGTTAAAAATTTTTTTGTTTTTCCTTCTTCTGTAAATATTTCTGTAAATATTCTTTATCTGCAATTCCTATAATTTTCAATTTAAATAATCGGATATAATTGACATAAAAATTTTTTTCCGCAACGATGTGCATCATAAGCACTCACCTCAATGACTGCATGTGGTGTTTCACTATAATTGCCATATGTTCCTTCATACGACTATTTTGTACATTTTTTACAAGATTTTCTACACGAGCCATCACTATCTCGATTTGGCCACAAGCGTGAGCTACAAACATAGCTGCCAAGCAACACACTGCCGTGGTGACATTGAACAGTACGATACCGGAAAACCATTGTGCGCAAAATACAAATACATAGGCTGGCGTAAAGTGCAAGTCGAAAATAATATCGAAGCCGGGGTAAGGTATAGGTTTAACAGTGACATTCTGCTCGTCGATTGTAGTGTGTGTCAGAAATGGCATTACGGTATGAAAACTTAAGCCTCCACAATACATGAACATTATACAAAACTTGGATAACATATGGCTTTTTGTCACGTTTTTATTCATAATTTTTCGATAATTCTGCTGATGGACTGCACGCCAATCGGTACTTAGCATGTTAATGCATTGCCGTATATTCTTGCGATGAATCACCAGGAAAAAATATTTTAGCGTCGCGATTATCACGTAGCTTAGCGGACCTAGCAATTTAATTTTTTCATATATAGTTGTTCGTTCTGACAGCGTAAAAATGATCAAGGGAATTAGAAGAAAACTGAGCGCGGACCAACATAACGCGAATAATATCGTCGCTAATATCTTTTCGATCGTTGTAGTATTCGAATAGACCAATGGCCAGATTCCGAGAATTCGTAGTATCCATCGATTCCACATTAGCGCTTTGATTATATCCCTCTCACTGTTCACATTCGACCAGGAGATGTTAAGCTTAGCCATACTGTCGTCACGATGGCGCAAAGGCGACTGGTGTGCTTCATTGATAGTGCGATGGTAAAAAATTGCGCATGACAATTACAGGTTCTTTCGATAAATCATGGTAGGAAAAGGAAGATGTACTTGAATAATCAATTTTGTCGAGGGGAATATTACTTTGTCACAGTTGTATTTCTATCTGCATGGAGAGTTCTGTCTTGAGAAAATACGGTATTAAAAAATTTTGAAAAAATTCTGAAGAAATTCTCAGAATTTTATAAAAAAAAAAATAAATAATTTTTGTCTGTTGTATGTAAGAAGTGTATATACATAAATATTTATATTACCTGATCTTATCTTTTAAAAACATGAAGGTAAAATAACCATAATATAAATCTTACTTCTTGTGAATTTTAAAATCAACATTAATTTTTCATAAATGTCTTTTTTGCATTAAACAATTTATTTAATATGCACCTTTATCTTAAAAATATTGATTAAATATTGTTTCTTTTTTGCAAACCAGAGAATATCAAAATGATTGCATGTCATTTCATGTATCTACCGAATGGCAGTTCGAAGTAAGTTTAAATACGCAATCGATGTTTTTAAAACCTATAAAAGTAATTCATGAGCTATTACGTAATGAAATCTTGTTTAAAATTATAAATTTATTTAGATTTAATCATTTTTATTTTTTTTTAAATTTAATATTTCTCTTTTAAACATGAAAATGAATTATACTTACATTTCCAAAATTTGCAAAAGAGAGACTTAATAATCTTCCAGCAGTAATTTGTACCGGATGTCCAGACATATTAATCATCAGCATTAAATCAAGAGCGACTTTTCCCGGTAAATTGTACCATTCAATTGTATATGTAGTATTCCCGATTTTGCTGCACTGTGTATCCAATTTTGTATATTTGCGGATTACATATACATATCAGTATATTATTTAAATACAGAATTGGCCGAAATTAAATTCTGCGAAATCACATGGTAATTAATTTAGTCCGACATAAAATTTATATATAAGCACCTGTTCCGTTAATAGTTCGCCGATGTAACAAAATATAAAGATGTTGAAGACAAATGAAACAAATAGAAAAAAGTACGTGAAGATTGCTATACTGTCACTATTGTTCCACTCCTGCGAATGGAATCGATTTCGTATATTTTATCGGGAATTGTGAATTAGACAAATGTATTAGACAAATGTATTAACTGTAATTATTATTACTTGAATATAATTATGATTACTTGAAATATATGAAATATTTTATTACCGTTATCAAGGAATATTCTACCAAGCACATTATCAATGTCGTTCCCACTATTTCGACTAGACATAACTCGCGCAAGGTATCTTCGATACCAGCTGAAAATCTACAAAGCGAGCGAGCATTCGTCAAATATTTTTAACAAAATGGAAAACATAATCTTTTATCAAATATTATTTTGAATAATGTTAATTTTGCAAACTTAAACTTTTATTTAAAAAATTCAGAGGATATTCTCGTGGAAATTTATTGAGATATGTGTGGATAATTTTATAGGTAATAAGATACAGGTAGAGCAATACTTACCTTAATGTTCTCACGTGATGCTGCACGATAATCGCCATGTATTTCTCAAACTTGGTATGATCGCGTTCTCCCTTGAAAAGATTCTCCACACGTGCAATCACAATGTCAATCTGGCCACACGCGTGAGCAACAAACATGGCTGCTAAGCAGCACACTGATGTAGTGATGTTGAACATAACAATACCGATAAAACATTGAAGAGAAAAGGCAAACACATAAATTGGCATTAATTGCAAATCGAAAACAATATCGAAGCCGAGATAAGCCATCGGTCGGACGGTGTCATTCTGTTTGTTTGCGTCCGATGTTTGCGATAGGAATGGCATTACTGTATTGTAAGACAAGCCGCCGCAATACATAAATACTATACAAAATTTGGATAGCAAGTGGCCCTTCTCCGCGTCCTTCATCATGATTTCTCGATGATATTTTTTTTGAACCATACGCCAATCTGTACTGAGAATCTGAACGCATCGTCGAATACTCTTATGACGTATCACTAGGAAAAGGTACTTCAGCATGGAAAAGAACACGTAACCCAGTGGGCCCAGCATCTTCATTTTCTCACCCATGATACTTCGGTCCGTAAAGGTGTACATGCTCGTAAGTATCAGGAATAAACCGAGTACAATCCAACATGATGCAAACGAGAACGTTGCCAGAATCTTTTCGATCATTGTGGTGTCCGGGTATATCAGTGGCCAGATCCCAAGAACCCGCAATAACCATCGGTTCCATATCAGAATGTCGATTACATCCTTCTCATGATTTGCATTGGGCCATGTCGGGATTTTGCCCATATTGCTGTGTCGAAGGTGCGCGAGCGACTGGCTGGTACCATATCGATTGTAGAATGGTAGAAAATTTGCGCATGACCATAATAAGTACTTTCAGCGACATATTAGGGAGAACAAAAGAAAGAGAAAGGTAGAAAGGGAGAAGCCAGCACGGGCTTGAAAAATCGATTTTGTAGTAGAGATGTATAGCTTCAGTTGTACGTTGTCATCTGCAAAGATAACTACGTACGAGGATTACAGGGTTATCATTGAGATTGTGTTGAATGTAAATCGTTATGTTTTTCCTCTTTTGTTTCGATGATCGTTTTTTTTTTATTATGGTCGCGTATTTGAGATCTGTCTATTTTATTTGATTATAGAAGCCAGTTTAGAAGTATCATCATGAACGCATTAATAATCGAATAAAGGGGATTCAAAAATTGTATTTAAAAATAATTATTTTTAAAAATAAATATATTAAATTGACGTGGATAAATACAGGTAATTTATTACAAAACTTATTATAAAAATTATTTATTGTACAATATATTTTTTGATATCTTGAATGTGACAGGGAGGGGAGGAGAGCAGAAAAAGGCTTTACTTGTAAAGATTTCATCCCTTAAAATTGTCCTTTCACAAATAATATTTTCTAATTTCTATATAAAGATTGTGTTTTTCGCGAGTTTCTTCCGTGTCCAGATCCATTCTTGGAATGCCAACGTTTCGTGAACCTTGCAGTTCACTTCATCAAGGCGAGGAACAGTCTGATATTGTATCAGGTTGTATCTGGACGGAAGAAATCCGCGAAACGCATAATCTTTATATAGAAAGAACCCGTCGTGAAAGTCTCAAGAATATTTTTTAATTTCATTTATAGATTAATCTAACTTATATCATTAAAATTATACCAGATTCAAAGAATTTGGCATTTTGCGAGGTTCCTTTGTCAGTATACTTTTGCTTAAAATATAATATCAAACTTGATATAATACTTGATATAATGAAATCAAACGAAATAAATAACT
>NW_017259383.1:1393516-1421760 GCF_001594045.1 Atta colombica
AAAGTATCTGTCTCGCAAATTTTAAATAGTAAGAGCTATAGTATATAGTGGAATATAAATTTTATTCTGTAACCGTACGAAGTAAATTTAAATATACTACTGATGATTTGAGTACCTGAAAATAATATGAAAGTGACAAGAATTACATAAATAAGAGAGAGTACACACATATACACACACATACACACGCGCGCGCGCACAGTAGCTGTCAACAAAATTTTTTTTTAATTAGCAATTTAGTTCAAAATTATCGGTTTTCGATTCCAACCGTTCAAATGTGTCGTTACTCCTCTCCATTGTAGATCTGTTCACCCAGAACAAGATTCAATTGGAATTTTTTCGGGATTTTCTAAAGAGCCTTACATCGTGTTCAGCAATCAAAAAAATTTGAAATCCAGATTAAATTATTTTTGCATCAAATCAAATATGTATTAAGGAAAATCAAAACTTTGATTTAAAAATCATTCACTAGCGACTTCTAAATCTTAATATTTTTAAATAAAAATTTAGGAATGATCTTTTGGCATGAAATGGAAACTTCTGAGCTAAGTGAATAAAAAAAAAATTTTTTTTTACAAGCCATACATAGGTAAATTAACAATCAAGTTTGGCGATTAAACAATAATAATAATAATTGTGAAAAACTTACAGCACCAAATGTATTTATAGATAAATCGATAAATTTGCCAGCTGTAAGTTTAGGCGGATAATGAGACATTGCGATGATTAGCACGAGTTCCAGAGCTTTATTTCCAGATAAATTATACCAGTCGATTTCATAGGTAGCGGCACCAATTTTGCTATACTGAAAATACGAAATATTAATACATAAATGCACTTGTATTTTCTATAATGTATGTGCACGATTATTATTATTAAATATTATTATTATTAAAAAATACATTATTATTTATAATCTATTATATTAATACTGAAAAAACATTTGCAAATATTTTAATTTTAATAAATATTTGTTTAAGTAGTATTAACAAAACATTTATTTATAAATGCAAGCAAATATTTATTCAATAAAAAAATTTAATCAAATTTATAGTTCATGTATGAATCAAATAAATATATGTTTACATTTAATAAATATTTAGTTAGTACTATTCAAAAATATTTATTAAAATTTAGGATAATTATTTACATTACAGAATCCCCCAATGACTTTAATATTTGACATACGTTATCAAGATCATGACCCTAAGTGATTTTCAACAAGTTTTAGCCGTTGCTCTTTATTTGTTAAAAAATTATTCGCAATCAAAATTAATAATTTCTCTGCTTTGTATGAAAAAATAATCTAGGATGACAGGTTTGAGGACTGATTAAGGGAATACGACTTTCTACGCGAAGCGAGTTCCACTTCACCTTCCTCTTATCAAAGGGCATTCGACTTTCCACATAAAGAGAGACTTTCCACCCCCCCCTTCCCCCCCTGCTACTCAATATTAGGGTGGATCTACGTGGAAAGTCGTGTGTCTCTAAGGGGGAGATGGGATTGATTTCGCTGCGCGAAAGTCGTATTGTCTTAATCGGTCCATTCCGTACTTTTTTCCCTGCCTAGAGTTATTTGATTTATCATAAAACAGGGAAATAATTATCAACTTTGACTGTTGATAACTTTTTAATGAATAACAAGTGACAGCTACTTGTTGAAGATCACTCAAAATCATGATCTTGACAACATATATCAAGATCAAGGTCATTGGAAAGCTCTGAATCTAATGTATATAATTACTAAATTTAGTACTTTTTATTCAGTGTATTATTTGAAAAATTTTTTACAAAATCATAATAATTAAATAAAGCACATTTTAAATACTCTTTGAAAAATATACATATTAATAATGAAATTTATATTCTTCCTCTTCTTTCTAATGCAAAATTTTTTGTATTGCAGATTTAAACCAACTTATTAGTAATACAGTAAAAGATAAGTGAAAAATTTTCTTATGCTACAAATATTATGAAAATACCTGTTCCACGAGGAGCTCACCGATATAACAAAATATCAGAACGTTAAATGTGAAAGATATCAACAAGATGAAATATGTCAAGATGGCTATGGCATCGCTATTTTCCCATTCCTGAGAAGGTAAATTGTACTATGACAAAGTTCAACAAAACTGTCTATATAAATTGAATTTTGCACATAACTTTAAGAAAGATTATGTTATCGTAAGATCAATATAATACGTCGATATTGTTTTTTTTACCGTTAGGCAATAATATTCGAGTAAACATATAGTCAAAGTAGAAGTCAGCAGTTCCAGTAAACATATTTCGCGTAGCACTTCCTCCACGCTGGCTGAAAATCTAGAAGCGTGTCACGTATCTATCCGAAAATCTAGAAAATCACGCGAAATACACATCCACTTGCACACTTTCCTCGCATTTTCCACTTACCTCAGTATTCGTACATGATGTTTCGCTATCGCGCTCAAACGTTTTTTCACGGTGGTGTTCTTGCTCCATTTTCCTTCGACCAAATCGTCCAACAACAACATTAGTATATCTATTTGTCCGCATGCGTGCGTCACAAAAATCGCTGCCAAACTACAGGATGCCGTTGTGATGTGATACGTGATCATCGCGAATAGGATATGAATGCAGAACACGATCTCATAAGCAGGGCTGACTCTGGGATCGAAAAACATATCGTAACCGGGATAAGTGTGTATTCTAATCGTATAATTCTCGTTAATTTCTTGTCTGGAAGATAACGGCATTATTATATGGTAAGACAATCCACCGGTGTAAAGGAAAATCGCACACAGCGTGGTGAGTCTGCGTCCTATCAGCACTTTCTTCAGCATTATCTCGCGAGTTTGATGCTGCACGATCCGCCAATCGTCCTCGACATGTCGAATACATCTTCCGAACGCGGCAGCGCGCGCACCAAAGTAACAGTATTTGATTGTGTTAGTCAGGCAGAAGCCGACCGGACCGAAAAGCTTGACTTTAATGCTGATGTCCTTCTCGCGAAATAAAGTATAAAATCCGGCAGGTATCAGGACGAAACATAGAGCGGAGAAGCATATGACGATTAATATTATCGAGATGAACTTCTCATTCTGCGACGGATGACCATAGATCGGGTGCCATATACCGATTGGTTTTAGCACCCAGCGGCACAGCTGCATTGTGTAACGTATATCATGCTTATGGTGTACATTGTACATTTTGAGCGTTCTTCCTGTAAGTTGGAATCGATCGCGCATGCTGTCGCTCGCGGAGCACAACGATGACTGAAACGCGGACGTTACGCAACGTTCCGTTTCTCGCGACGCAAGCGCGCAGAAATAATGACTTCAGTATCGCGTGCATGTGCGTTTTATGTCTGTCATATGTATATAACCAAGTAACTCAGCCATGCGTATGCGAACTCTCCCCCCCCCAGTCATTACTCGTCCGAGGGCTCGTCCAGTGATGTGTAAGCGCGAAGGGATCGAAAGTTCATAACGAGTCCACGCACAATGCGTAACATAGATATCTTCAAGGCGAGATTCATCGTTGGCGACTTTTTGAATATTTATACTACATATAATATAAATATGCATTTTATATATTATTTTACAATATAATTGCAGTTTTCTTTTTTTCTCATATGGTAAATTTTAATTTTTAAATAGTACAATCGATTTCTTGTCTCAAAGTCAAATCATAATAGAGTTAATTTAATAGTAAGTTAAATTAATAATTTATCTATTTTATGATTAATTGAATGACAACTAATAAAATAATGAACATGATATATGTCAATTTATTATTGATTTCTATATAATATTTCTTGAGAAAAAATAGATCTATAACAAATTTGCTACCACTAACAATAACAAGGATTTAAGTTTTATTGCGTAACTGTTCGAAGTAAATTTAAATATACTACGGATGTTTTAAGTACCTAGAAACAATGTAAACTTTAAAAACATGAATTAATAATGTAATAATTATAAAAGAATGAATAGAATTGATTAAAAAAGTTTACAAATGTAGAATTATGAGTATATATAATTATTTAAAC
Source organism: Atta colombica (assembly GCF_001594045.1). Lineage (NCBI taxonomy): Eukaryota > Metazoa > Arthropoda > Insecta > Hymenoptera > Formicidae > Atta > Atta colombica. The sequence continues at coordinate 1,397,547 of NW_017259383.1, forward strand.
AATAATAATAGTTATTTATGACACTCACGGTGCTGAAAGTATTGAGAGATAAATCACAGAATTTGCCAGCTGTAAGTTTGGGTGGATAATAAGACTTCATCATAATCATAATAAGATCCATAGCTTTATGGCCAGATAAATCATACCAATTAACTTCATACGCTGCTAAGCCGATTTTGCCAAACTAATGAAAATAGAAATAATTGAATATTAATTGTTATTATTTATCAATTATTATTTTTTATTTAAAATAGGATTTATATACTATTTATTTAAAATAGAATTTATATGAATTTTTGATGAAGATACTCTGAAAAAAAATTTTTATTATCTGCAATATTCGTAAAAAATACCTCTTCTATGAGAAATTCGCCGATATAACAAAATATTAATACGTTGAATGTTAAGGCTATAAATAACAAAATATATGACATGATGCCCACGGTATTGCTGTTCTCCCATTCCTGAGAAGATAAACATACAACTAAGTAAGTATCTTAATAATTTATCAAAAAGAAGATTATTTCCGTTTCACTATGATTAAAGTACTTGTTATAATACTATATTAATGCATATTTTTATAAAAATGTAGACAGTAAACTCTGAGAGTGCATCCAGATTATTCGAACTGAAACTCAAGCCGAATATAGAGCCGCGAACATTTCGGCTAACTTTCATTGCTTTTTGTCGAGCGGCGTAACAAATGTTTACCAAAATATTCGCGGCTCGAGATTCATCTTGAGTTTCGACTCGAATTTCGGCTCGATAATAATCTGAACGTACCCTAAAAAAATATATTTATTTGCATATGCTACAAAAACTTTCTTGTTTTGACATATCGGAAAAGATTATTACAAGTCGCAGATTGTGAATAAGGAATATTATAAGATGAGTAAAATTTGTCTGCATCAAATACTTACATTGCTGAAAGATAAAAAAAGACGAATCACTATATAAACGTAACAGATATAATATTAATTATGTCTGGTTTTTGGAACAAATGCAGGACTCATCCATTTTTATCAATATTGTATATTATTGTAGCAAGCCCTTTAATTATAATGTTAAATCAAGAGCTATATTAAAAGTACGATAAAATTTGTAATACGCGGATAGCTATAGTTACGTTATCGTGATGTGTGTCTGCTACCGTAATTTTCTTACCATTAAGAAAAGATACTCGAGCAAGCATATCATCAAGGTTGCGGTCACCAGTTCCACTAAGCATACTTCACGTAATATTTTCTCCACGTCAGTCGTAAATCTAGAAACGCGCCATGTATCTACTCCAAATAAGTCTAGAAACGCGTCATGTAAACTATCTCGGCGCTTTCTCCGTCTCACCTCAGCACACGCACATGATGCTTCGTTAAGAAGCTCAGACGTTTCTCCATATTGGTACCTTCAGTCCTCTTCCCATTAATTAGATCATCCAAAAGCATCACCAATATCTGCACCTGTCCGCGTGCGTGCGTCGCAAAGTTCGCGGCCAGACTGCACACTGCTGCCGTAGCGCTATACTGTATCACAGCGGACAGGCAGTGCATACAAAAGATGATTTCGTAAGCGGGACTTGTTTGAGAATCGAAATAGAGATCATATCCCGGATAAAGCAGCGATTTACTTGTGAAGTTACCGTCTGTCTTTGTTCTGGAAGTAAATGGCAAGATCGTATGATAAAACAAGCCGCCACCGTAAAGAAAAATCACGCACAGCATCGTTATTCTGCGGCCTATCAGCACGTTCCTCAGCATCATTCTGCGATGATTCTGATATTGCATTATCCGCCAATCGCTCTCGACGTGTTCGATACACTTTCCGATCGTTGAGATACGCGTTCCGAGGAAGCAATATTTGATCACGGAAGTTAGACAGAAGCTAACTGGTCCAAGAAACTGGATTTTACTTTGAATGTCCTCGTCGTAGAATAGAAAGTACGAACCGGCAGGCACAAGCACAAAGCATAGACCGAAGAAACTCATGAAGATCAGCATTAAAGAAAGGAGCTTCTCGCTTTGTGAAGAGCGACCGTAAATTATGTGCCAAATACCGATTGATTGCAGGATCCACCGACTTAACTGTATAGCGTAATATATGTCTTGCTCATAACGTATGTTATGTATCCTTTCTGGAAGTGAAGATCGATAGCTCATACTGCCTACGAAGTGTAACGATGACTGAAACATGCGGACGTTACGCGACGTTCCATTTCTCATGACGCAAGCGCGGGCAAGTAATGACTTCAATGTTGCGTGTATGTGCGTTTCATGGCTGTCATGTATGACCAGGTGCTCAGTCATGCGTATGCGAACGATTTATTCTCCCCTCGGTCATTGCTTGTCCGTGGGCTCATTCAGTGATGTGCAAGAACGAAGGGATTGGAAATTCATAACGCAAAGCATAGGCTCGATATCTTTCAAGCGAAATCCACCGTTGATGATTTTTAAAGTATTATTTATACATTAAATGTTATTTTACAATTACAATTTTCTAGTTTTATTTCTCTTTTTTTGATATAGTGAATTTTAATTTTTAAACGCAGTACATTTTTTGTCTTATCAATCAAATCGTAATAGTAAGTTGATTTCATTTATCAGTATTTATAATTTATTTTTCTTTTATCAATAAATAATTATAATCTCTTTTTTAAAATTGATTGAATGACACATTATGACAGATAATGAATATGACGTTAATATTATATATTATTTTTTGAGAATAGATATAAAAAATTTGCTGTCAGGAACAATAATGAGAATTATACTTATAAATTTTGTATATTTTTTGTATAAGTTTTATTGCGTAACTGTCCAAAGTAAATTTAAATATACTACGGATGTTTTATGTATCTAAAAACAATGTGAATTTTAGAAATATTATTTAATAATGTAACAATAACAATTAAAAACAAATATAATAGAATAGAATTGAACAAGGTGGAGACCATCAGTTTTACAAGTATAGAATTACACAAAGTTACTTAATCAATAAGAATAGTTATTTATGACACTCACGGTGCTGAAAGAATTGAGAGATAAATCATAAAACTTGCCAGCTGTAAGCTTGGGTGGATAATAAGACATTTTATTGATCATCACAAGATCTACAGCTTTGTGACCTGGTAAATCATATCAATTAACTTCATACGCGGTTGAATCAATTTTGCCAAACTATTAAAAATAAAAATAATTGAATATCAGAATTATATTATGTTTGTTAATATTCAATCATCAAAATGAGATTGATATATTATGGACTTTCAATAATTGTACTTCTGAAAAAATTTTTATTATTAACAATATATTGTAAAAATACCTCTTCCACGAGGAGTTTGCCGACATAATAAAATATTAGAATGTTGATTGTTAAAGATATCAGTAACATAAAATATGTTAAGATGGCCACGGCATCGCTATTCGCCCATTCCTGAGGAGACAAACGTATAATTAGATATTTTCAATTTATTAATGAAAAAAGAAGAAATCCTTTCTATTTCATTAAAGAATTGATTAAAGGACTTACTACAATATTAGACACGTAACACACATTTCGTAAAAATGGAGAAAGTAAACTCTAAAGTTAAAAAGATGGGAAAAATACATTCTACAATCCTCTTTGATGTTTTGACATATATCCAGAAAGTTTATTACGAAATGCAGATTGTGTATACAAATATTATAAAATGAGTAAAATTTTCTATATTAAATAACTACATTGCAGAGATAAAAAATACGAATCATTACATAAACGCATACATAACAAATGTAATATTAATTAATTTATCTTTTGTAACAAATAAATGACTCATTCAGTATTACATATTCGACTAATTTATTGCAGCAAGCCCTTTAATTATTGTAATTTTAAATCAATAGCTATATTAAAAATACGACAGAACTTGTTATACACGATAAAGATATAATTATGTTATTGTGATGTATACATGTCTGCTATCATAATTTTTCTTACTGTCATGCAATAATACTTGAGCAAACATATAATCTAGGTTGCAGCAAGTCTCAATAAGCATATTTCACATAATATTTTCTCCACGTTAGTACTAAATCTAGAAACGCGCCCTGTATTTATCCCATATAAATCTAAAAACGCGATGTAAACTATCTCGACGCTTTCCTCGTCTCACCTCAGCACACGCACATGATGCTTCGTTATCAATCTTAACATTTCTCTACATTGGTTTCTCCACTTTTAGTTCTCTCCTATCGACTAGATCATCCAAAAGTGTCATCAATATCTGCACCTGTCCGCACGCGTGCGTCGCAAAACTTGTAGCCAGGCTGCATGCTGCTGTTGTAACGCTATATCATAGCAGACAGGCAGTGCTTGCCTAAGATGATCCCGTAAGCGGGACTTGCTTGAGGATCGAAATAGAAATCATATCTTGGATAAACCAGCGGTCTACTTGTGAAGCTGCCATTCATCTTCGTTCTGGAAGACAATGGCATGATCGTATGATAAGACATGTCGCCGGTGTAAAGAAAGATCACGCACAATGTCGTTAGTTTGCGGCCCACCAACACGTTCCTTAGCATCATTTTGCGATGGTCATAATGTCGCACGATCCGCCAATCGCTCTCGACGTGTTCGAAACATCTTCCGATCGACGAGGCTCGCGCTCCAAGGAAGCAATATTTGATCGCGAAGTTAGACAAAATCCAACTGGTCCAAAAAGCTTACCTTAATGTTAATGTCCTTCTCATGAAATAGAGTATGTATGGACCGGCGGGTACAATGAAGCAGAGACTAAAAAAACATACAAAGATCAATATTAGCGAAAGAAGTTTCTCGTTTTGTGACGAGCGACCGTCAAATCATGTGCCAAATACCAATCGGTTTCAGGATCCATCAGCATAGCTGCATAGTGTAGTATATGTCGTGCTCGTAATGTATATTGTGTATCCTGTCTGAAAGACAGGTATCGATCGCGCATGCTGTCGTCCATAGTGTTCAATGCCGACTGAAATACACATACGATATCATCCTGATGTGGCGACGCAAGGGCGGGAAAATAATGATGTCGTGATCCCATGCATGTTATGTGTAACGTAAGGGGAAGACGTGCGTGCACATCTCCCTTTCTCAGTCATTGCATGTCTGAGAATCGTCATGTCGATGATGAATGAAAGTGCGTAACAACATTGAAATTTACGAATTCTAATATAGTTGTGTGGATATACGCATCCTCGCTGTTTCTCTAGTGCGTAACGGAACGTTGGAAATATTACAATATATAAGTGCGTAAGATAAGTTATGTGCACTTTGCGTAACATAGTATATAACTTAGTTTTATATTGTATTTTGTAGGGAGTACAATATAATATTAGTTAATCTGTAATTTCAATTTTGTCAGTATCGTAATAAATTTAATTCTATTTAAGTTTATATTTACAGCGATAATTTATGTAACTTGATTTATTAACAAATATGCTGACGTATATATATCTAAATTTTATTAAATACATTTTTTAACGCACTAACGTTACTATATAGTACATCTCGATAACGATGATTTTAACGTATTATATGTAGAAGGTACGAAGTAAATTCAGGTAAGCCACGAATGCTTTAACAGTCTGGAATTTTGTCTTCTTTCTATTTCTTATAAATAATCAAAAATAATTTTCATGTATGAGTAAAAATAATTTTAATACTACTCACACTCTACAAAAACTGGCTAAGGATAAATCCATAAATTTTCCAGCTGTAAGTTTGATGATATTCGACATTATTAATGTTAAATCGATTGCTCCCTTATTTGGTATACGATATCAATTTATCATATAAGACTTCATGCCGATTTGTATACACTGTTAAAAACATTTTGATGATTTTTATATGGGCAATAATTATGCCATATCTGACGTATATAGACAACAATTCTTATAACGCGTTGAACAACTTAGTCATTTACGTTACAAAGTTCTTATAAAAATTGAATTTGAATTTTTTATATAAAAGTTAAGTTTAACACGAGCTTCAATTAAAAAATATCGAAATCCTTTAGTTCGAGGAAATTAACTATAAAGTTGAGAAAATAAAATTTCTATTTTTCTTATTGTTACTCCAAGAATGTTTCAAGTCTCTTGAAATGAACAACGTAGAGAGAGTTGTTGAATACATACCACTTAATTTATTTTTTATTACATTTTTCATTTAGCACTGTTTTGTACACAAATAAATATTAGAAATTTTAGCTCAAGGTTTTATTATTGCATGTTTAACTTTTCACCAATAATAAATTAATTATTAATAAGTCTTTTTGTATATGCTGCACAAAATAAGATTTGGGCAATCGATCGCCTAAATCGTTTCTGTAAGTCTTTTTTAAATCGTATTTCCTTTGAAAGTATTTAATTTATGAACGAAAATAATTGAAAATATTAGATTAATAATAGTCATTAATTAATATGTAATAATTAATTACCTAGATAACATTTATATTGCATAAGATATCCAAAAGATATCTTTTAGATGTCTTGTGTCTAAAAGATGTTTAAAAGACGTTTTTTAGATATCTTATCTTGCAATATGCATGTTATCTGGATAATATCTAAATTTAATAATTTATTGAAGAAAATCAAATATTTAATAATTATTTCATAAGAATTATAAAAAGATAACAAAATAAAATTGGCTCAAATATATTTTTATATTTGATATTTACTGATATAAATTAGTTTTATTGTCAATTATCAATCTTATCTCTCTAATGGTATGATTTAGAAAATGATGGATTTTGTAAAAATGTCGGTTTAATCTTTATAATGATTGCAAATATATGTATATATTAATGTATGTGCTAATGTAGAATATTCTACAATAAATTTTGTTTTTTTAAATAAGAATATAAAAATTTACAATAAAATTGAATGATCGCGTTGTTATCTACATAAATTGATTAAAAATTAATATCAGATGTACCTAATTTTTTAAAACGACACTAACGTCTTTAAAATAAGACTATTATATCTTTGTCTATATTACTCATTTTTCAATTATTTTATGCTATTAAATGTAGCCTATATTAAGTAATAATGTAAAATATTGATGAAGTATGATTTAAATGACCAGTAAGTATTCGGCGATTTTCCTCAAATTATAGTAGAGAAAAGTTGCCATTACAATTTAAGTACCTGTTCAGCAAGAAGTTCACCAATATAGCAAAGGATAAACATATTGAACGTGAAAGATATAAGCAATGAACAGAACGTCATTGTTCCCAATGTTTCACGATGTTCCCATTCCTAAAAGGCTAATATCAAAATGTTATGAGCATTAAATGTAATTGTACTATATTGTGAACTTACTTAAAATATTGTCTGTAAATATGTTTCGTACCGTCATCATATTGAATCCTAGAAAACATATGTTTAATGTAAATTACATCCAACTACATCCATCAGTGAACTAATCATCAGTCAGTTCGACATGCGCATGTGCGTCTTCTGTCGTTAATAAACGTTCGTGCGTGAATTGATTCCTTCCTGTCCCTTTCTATTTGCTGGCTGTTTCATTATTAGTGAGACGGATTATAGTTCCTGGAATTTTATTGGATGCTTCGTGCAAATTCTTTTGCGGGGATGCAGATAAGAAAATAAATTTTATAGGAAAAAAGGGTTCTAATCGTTCATTAAAGGGGAATATGTAATATACTTGAAACATGTTTTCTACTTCATAGTATTTTCTAACATAATCGGCTTTATTTGTAAAGACTGATTTCACCCCTTAAAATTGTCCTTCCACATAACTAATATTTTCTAATTTCATTTATAGATTCTAACTTCATTTATAGATTAACCTAATTTATACGTGTTTCATTAAAATTATACCAAATTCAAATCAGAATTTGACATTTTGCGAGGTTCCCTTTTAATTATAATATCAAACTTGATGTAATACTTGATATAATATCAAATGAAATAAATAATTAATAATATCTGAATTAATCGAAGGTATATATATTATTTTATTATTAATACTTCCTCTACAATATCTATAATAAAAATATCTGTCTGCAAATTTTAAATTGTAAGAGCTATAGTATATAGTGGAACATAAATTTTATTCTGTAACCGTACGAAGTAAATTTAAATATACTACTGATGATTTGAGTATCTGAAAGTAACAAGTGACAAGACTCAGAATTATATAAATAAGAGAGTGTACACACACACACACACACACACACACACACGCGCGCGCGCGCGCGCGCGCGCGCACGTATGCACTTACATACTCACGCACGCACGCACGCACTCACACACACGCGTGCGCGCGCGAACAGTAGCTAAGAAAATTTTTTTTTAATTAGCCACTTAGTTCGAAATTATCAGTTTTAAATTCAATCGTTCAAATGTGTCGTTACAATTGAAGAGAAGTAACTTGTTCTAGGTGAATAAGATTCAGTTGGAATTTTTCTGGCTCCTAAAGAGCCTTACATCGTGTTCAGCAATCAAAAAAACATCCTTTTGAAATCCAGATTAAGCCATTTTTGTATCAAATCAAACCTTAATACTCGTATTAAGGAAAATCAAAACTTTGATTTAAAAATCGTTCACTAGCGACCTCTAAATCTTAATATTTTAAAATAAAAATTTGGGAGTGTTCTTTTGGCATGAAATGGAAAACTTTTGAGCTAAGTGAATAAAAAAAAATTTTTTGTAAGTCTCATACATAGGTAAATTAACAATCGAGTTTGGCGATTAAGCAATAATAATAATAATTGTGTAAGAAACTTACAGCACTAAATGTATTCATAGATAACTCGATAAATTTGCCAGCTGTAAGTTTAGGCGGATGATGAGACATTGCGATGACTAGCACGAGTTCCAGAGCTTTATTCCCAGATAAATTATACCAGTCGATTTCATAGGTAGCAGCACCAATTTTGCTATACTGAAAATACGAAACATTAATACATAAATACACTTGTATTTTTTATAATGTATGTGCAAGATTATATAAAATACATTAATATTTATAATCTACTGTATGCATACTGAAAAAATGTTTGCAAATGTTTTAATTTTAATAAATATTTGTTTAAGTAGTACTAACTAAACATTTATTTACAGCAAATAAATCTTTATCCAATAAAAAAATTTAATTAAATTAATAGTTCATGTATGAATCAAATAAATATATGTTTACATTTAATAAATAATTAATTAGTACTATTATATTTAAAAATATTTAATATTTAGGATAATTATTTACATTACAGAATCCCCCAATGATCTTAATCTTGACATATGTTGTCAAGATCATGATCCTCAGTGATTTTCAACAAGTTTTAGCCGTCGCTCTTTATTTGTTAAAAAATTATTTGCAGTTAGTTAATAATTTTCCTGCTTTACATGAAAAAAGTAATCCAGATAGGGAGACAGATTTGAAATACGACTTTCTATGCGAAGCGAATTCCACTTCACATTTCTCTTGTTAAAGGATATCCGATTTTCCACGTAAAGGGAGATCCACCCCCCCCCCTGCTTAAGGGCGCATGATTTTCCATACAAAGCGATGCCACCTAATACTACGGGATCTCTGTGGAAAATCGTATTGCCTTAATCGGTCTATCCCATCTCTTTTTCCCTGTCTAGAATTATTTGATTTATCATGTAAAGCAGGGAAATAATTATCAACTTTTACTATTAATAATTTTTTAACGAATAACGAGCGACAGCTATTTGTTGAAGGTCACTCAGTATCATGACCTTGACAACATATATCATTGGATATATGTTATATAAGGTCATTGGAAAGATCTGAGTCTAATGTAAATAATTATTAAATTTAATACTTTTTTTTGCATTTGAAAAATTTTTTACAAAATCATAATTATTAAATAAAGCATTTTAAATATTCTTTGAAAAATATAGGTATTAATAATGAAATTTATATTTTACCTCTTCTTTCTATTGCAATTTTTTTGTATTGCAGATTTAAACCAACTCATTACTAATACAGTAAAAGATAAGTGAAAAATTTTTTTATTCTACAAATATTATGAAAATACCTGTTCCACGAGGAGTTCACCAATGTAACAAAATATCAGAACGTTAAATGTGAAAGATATCAACAAGATGAAATATATCAAGATGGCTATGGCATCGCTATTTTTCCATTCCTGAGAAGGTAAAACGTACTATCACAAAGTTCAACAAAACTATCTATACAAACTTTATTTTGCACTTTAAGAAAGACTATGTTCGTAAAGTATCGTAAAGTCAATATAATACGTCGTAAAGTCGATGTTGTTTTCTTTACCGTTAGGCAATAATATTCGAGCAAACATATAGTCAAGGTATAAGTCAGCAGTTCCAGTAAACATATTTCGCGTAGCACTTCCTCCACGCTGGCTGAAAATCTAGAAGCGTGTCATGTATCTATCCGAAAATCTAGAAAATCACGCGCAATATATATCTACTTGCACACTTTCCTCGCATTTTCCATTTACCTCAGTATTCGTACATGATGTTTCGCAATCGCGCTCAGACGTTTTTTCACGGTGGTGTCCTTGCTCCATTTTCCTTCCACCAAATCATCCAACAACAATATTAGTATATCTATTTGTCCGCACGCGTGCGTCACAAAAATCGCTGCCAAACTACAGGATGCCGTTGTGATTTGAAGCGAGATCATCGCGAATAGAATATGAATGCAGAACATGATCTCATAAGCAGGGCTGGCTGTGGGATCGAAAAACATATCGTAACCGGGATAAGTGTTTATTCTAATCGTGTAGTTCTCGTTAATTTCTTGTCTAGAAGATAACGGCATTATTATATAGTAAGACAATCCACCGATGTAAAGGAAAATCGCACACAGCGTGGTGAGTCTGCGTCCTAGCACTTGCTTCAGCATTATCTCGCGAGTTTGATGATGCACGATCCGCCAATCGTCCTCGACATGTCGAATACATCTTCCGAACGCGGCAGCGCGCGCACCAAAGTAACAATATTTAATTGTGTTAGTCAGGCAGAAGCCGACCGGACCGAAAAGCTTGATTTTAATGCTGATGTCCTTTTCGCGAAATAAAGTATAAAATCCGGCAGGTATCAGGACGAAACATAGAGCGGAGAAGCATATGACGGTTAATATTATCGAGATGAACTTTTCAATCTGCGACGGACTATGACCATAGATCGGATGCCACATACCGATCGGTTTTAGCATCCAGCGGCACAGCTGCATTGTGTAACGTATATCATGCTTATAATATATATTGTACATCTTGAGCGTTCTTTCTATAAGTTGGAATCGATCGCGCATGCTGTCGCTCACGGAGCACAACGATGACTGAAACGCGAACGTTACGCAACGTTCCGTTTCTCGTGACGCAAGCGCGGGAAAGTAATGACTTCAATATCGCGATCATGAACGTTTTATGTCTGTTATATGACCAAATGTTCAGCCATGCGTATGCAAACGATTGACTCTCCTCCCGGTCATTACTCTATTACTCGTCTGAGGGCTCGTCCAGTAATGTGAAAGCGCGAAGGGGTTGAAAGTTCACGAGTCCACGCACAATGCGTAACTTAGATATCTTCCAGGCGATATGCCAAAACTATATCGTTGGCGATTTTTGAATATTATTTATACTACATATAATATAAATATGCATTTTATATATTATTTTACAATATAATTGCAGTTTTCTTTTTGTCTCATATTGTAAATTTTTAAATAGTACAATCGATTTCTTGTCTCAATCAAATCATAATAGAGTTAATTTAATAGTAAGTTAAATTAATAATTTATCTATTTTAAGATTAATTGAATGACAACTAATGAACATGACATATGTCAATTTATTATTGATTTCTATACAATATTTTTTGAGGAAAAATAAATCTATAACAAATTTGCTATTACGAACAATAACAAGGATTATTCAAGTTTTATTGCGTAACTGTTCGAAGTAAATTTAAATATACTACGGATGTTTTAAGTATCTAGAAACAATGTAAACTTTAAAAACATGAATTAATAATGTAATAATTATAAAAGAATGAATAGAATTGATTAAGAAAGTTTACAAATATAGAATTATGAGTATATATAATTACTTAAACAATAACAACAGTTATTTATTACACTCACGGCGCTGAAAGTATTGAGAGATAAATCACAGAATTTGCCAGCTGTAAGCTTGGGTGGATAATAAGACTTCATCATAATCATAATAAGATCCACAGCCTTTTGGCCATAAATCATACCAATTAACTTCATACGCTGCTAAACCGATTTTGCCAAACTAATGAAATAATGAAATAATAGAAATAATTGAATATTGCAATTGTTATTATTTATTTAAAACAGGATTTATATATTATGAATTATTGATGATTGAAGATACTCTGAAAACAAATTTTTATTTTCAGCCCTGTAAAAAATACCTCTTCTACGAGAAGTTCGCCGATATAACAAAATATTAGATCATTGAATGTTAAGGCTATAAGTAACAAAATATATGACATGATGCTCACGGCGTCGCTATTCTCCCATTCCTGAGAAGATAAACATACAACTAAGTAAGTATCTTAATAATTTACCCGTGCAAAAAGAAGACTATTTCTGTTTTGTTACGGTTTAAGTACTCGCTACAATACTATATTAATTACTCACATTTTGTAAAAATATAGACAGTAAACTCTGAGGGTGCGTCCAAATTATTGAACTGAAACTCGAGCCGAATATAGAGCCACAACTTTCATTGCTTTTTGCCGAGCGGCGTAACAAATACCGAAATACTCGCGACTCGAGGTTCATCTTGAGTTTCGGCTCGATAATAATCTGAATGCACCCTAAAAAAATATATTTATTTGCATATACTACAAAAACTTTTTGACATATCGGAAAAGATTATTACAAGTCGCAGATTGTGAATAAGGAATATTATGAGACAAGTAAAATTTGTCTGCATCAAATATTTACATTGCTGAAAGATAGAAAAAAATGAATCACTATATAAGCATAACAGATATAATATTAATTAGCCTGACTTTTGGAACAAATACACGACTCATCCATTTTTATCAATATCATATATTATTGTAGCAAGCCCTTTAATTATTATAGTATTAAATCAAGAGTTATATTAAAAGTACGATAAAATTTGTAGTACGCGGGTAGCTATAATTACATTATCGTGCGTGTCTACTGCCATAATTTTCTTACCATTAAGAAAAGGTACTCGAGCAAGCATATCATCAAGGTTGCAGTCACCAGTTCCACTAAGCATACTTCATGTAATATTTTCTCCACGTCAGTCGTAAATCTAGAAACGCGCCATGTATCTACTCCAAATAAATCTAGAAATGTATCATGTAAACTATCTCGGCGCTTTCTCCATCTCACCTCAGCACACGCACGTGATGCTTCGTTAAGAAGCTCAGACGTTTCTCCATATTGGTACCTTCAGTCCTCTTCCCATTAATTAGATCATCCAAAAGCATCACCAATATCTGCACCTGTCCGCGTGCGTGCGTCGCAAAGTTCGCGGCCAGACTGCACACTGCTGCCGTAGCGCTATACTGTATCACAGCGGACAGGCAGTGTATACAAAAGATGATTTCGTAAGCGGGACTTGTTTGAGAATCGAAATAGAGATCATATCCCGGATAAAGCAGCGATTTACTTGTGAAGTTACCGTCTGTCTTTGTTCTGGAAGTAAATGGCAAGATCGTATGATAAAACAAGCCGCCACCGTAAAGAAAAATCACGCAAAGCATCGTTATTCTGCTATCAGCACGTTCCTCAGTATCATTCTGCGATGATTCTGATATTGCATTATCCGCCAATCGCTCTCGACGTGTTCGATACACTTTCCGATCGTTGAGATACGCGTTCCGAGGAAGCAATATTTGATCACGGAAGTTAGACAGAAGCTAAATGGTTCAAGAAACTGGATTTTATTTTCAATGTCCTAGAATAGAAAGTACGAACCGGCAGGCCCAAGCACAAAGCACAGACCGAAGAAACTCATGAACATCAACATTAAAGAAAGGAGCTTCTCGCTTTGCGAAGAGCGACCGTAAATTATGTGTCAAATACCGATCGACAGGATCCACCGACTTAACTGTATAGCGTAATATATGTCATGCTCATAACGTATGTTGTGTATCTTGTTTCTTGTGACGCAAGCGCGAGCAAGTAATGACTTCAATGTTGCGTGTATGTGCGTTTCATGGCTGTCATATATGACCAGGTGCTCAGTCATGCGTATGCGAACAATTGATTCTCCCCTCGGTCATTGCTTGTCCGTGGGCTCATTCAGTGATGTGCAAGCGTGAAGGGATTGGAAGTTCATAACGTGTTCTACACGCAATGCGTAGCCTCGATGTCTCTCAAGCAAAATCCACCGTTGATGATTTTTTAAATATTATCTATATGTTATATGTTATTTTACAATTGCAATTTTCTAGTTTTGTTTCTCTTTTTTTGATATACTAAATTTTAATTTTTAATCGCAGTATATTTTTTGTCTTACGATCAATCAGATCGTAATAGTAAGTTTAATTTCATTTATCAATATTTATAATCTATTTTTCTTTTATCAATAATTATAATCTTTTTTTTAAAATTGATTGAATGACATATTATGACAGATAATGAATGTGACATATGTTAATTTATTATTTTTTGAGAATAGATATAACAAACTTGCTGTCAGGAACAATAAGGAGAATTATAAGTTTTGTATATTTTTTGTGGATTGTAATTATAAATTTTATTGCGTAACTGTCCGAAGTAAATTTAAATAGACTACGGATGTTTTAAGTACCTAAAAACAATGTGAACTTCAGAAATTATTTAATAATGTAACAATTATAAACAAATGAATAGAATTGAACAAGATGGAGATCATCAATTTTACAAGTGTAAAATTACACAAGTATAATTACAAAGTTACTTAATCAATAAGAATAGTTATTATGACACTCACAGTGCTGAAAGTATTGAGAGATAAATCACAGAACTTGCCAGCTGTAAGTTTGGGTGGGTAATAAGACATTGTAATGATCATTACAAGATCCACAGCTTTATGGCCTGGTAAATCATACCAATTAACTTCATACGCGGCTGAACCAATTTTGCCAAACTAATAAAAATAGAAATAATTGAATATCAAAATTATATTATATTTGTTACTATTCATTCATCAAAATGGGATTCATATATTATGTATTTTCAATTGTACTTCTGAAAAAATTTTTATTATTAACAATATATTGTAAAAAATACCTCTTCCACGAGGAGTTCGCCGATATAACAAAATATTAGAATATTGAACGTTAAAGATATCAGTAACATAAAATATGTCAAGATGGCCACGGCATCGCTATTCGCCCATTCCTGAGGAAACAAACGTATAACTAGATATTTAGAATTTATTAATGAAAAAAGAAGATCCTTTCTATTTAAAGGATTTACTACAATATTAGACACGTAATACACATTTCGTAAAAACGGAGAAAGTAAACTCTAAAGTTAAAAAGGTAAGAAAAATACATGCTATAATACTCTTTGATGTTTTGACACATAGAAAGTTATTACGGAATGCAGATTGTGTATATAAATATTATAAGATGAGTAAAATTTTCTATATTATAAATAATTACACTGCAGAGGTAAAAAATACGAATCATTACATAAACGCAACAAATATAACAAATATAATATTAATTTAACTTTTGTAACAAATAAATAACTCTTTCGGTATCACATATTATGTTATTGCAGCAAGATCTTCAATTATTGTAATTTTAAATCAATAGCTATATTAAAAATACGAACTTGTTATATTCGAAAAAGATATAATTATGTTATCGTGATACGTGTCTGCTATCATAATTTTCTTACCGTCATGCAATAATACTCGAGCAAACAGATAATCAAGGTT
Source organism: Atta colombica (assembly GCF_001594045.1). Classification (NCBI taxonomy): domain Eukaryota; kingdom Metazoa; phylum Arthropoda; class Insecta; order Hymenoptera; family Formicidae; genus Atta; species Atta colombica. Next base: position 1,413,472 of record NW_017259383.1, read on the forward strand.
GCTGCAACCAGTTCCAGTAAGCATATTTCACGTAATATTTTCTCCACGTCGGCCGTAAATCTAGAAACGCGCCATGTATCTATCCCATATAAATCTAGAAACGCGTTATGTAAACTATCTCGGCGCTTTCCTCGTCTCACCTCAGTACACGCACATGATGTTTCGTTATCAATCTTAAACGTTTCTCCACATTGGTACCTTTAGTTCTCTTCCCATCGACTAGATCATCCAAAAGTGTCATCAATATCTGCACTTGTCCGCACGCGTGCGTCGCAAAGCTTGCAGTCAGGCTGCACGCTGCTGTTGTAGCACTGTATTGTATCATAGCGGATAGGCAGTGCAAACAAAAGATAATCTCATAAGCGGGACTTGCTTGAGAATCGAAATAGAGATCATATCCCGGATAAACCAGCGGTCTACTTGTGAAGCTGCCATTCGTCTTCGTTCTGGAAGACAATGGCATGATCGTATGATAAGACATGCCGCCGGTGTAAAGAAAGATCACGCACAGTGTCGTTAGTTTGCGACCCACCAACACGTTCCTTAGCATCATTCTGCGATGGTCATAATGTCGCACGATCCGCCAATCGCTCTCGACGTGTTCGACACATCTTCCGATCGACGAGGCTCGCGCTCCGAGGAAGCAATATTTGATCGCGGAAGTTAGACAAAATCCAACAGGTCCAAACAGCTTTACCTTAATGTTAATGTCCTTCTCACGAAATAGAGTGTATGGACCGGCAGGTACAAGCACGAAGCACAGACCAAAAAAGCACACGAAGATCAGTATTAACGAAAGAAGTTTCTCGCTTTGCGACGAGCGACCGTAAATCATGTGCCAGATACCAATCGGTTTCAGGATCCATCGGCATAGCTGCATAGCGTAGTATATGTCATGCTTGTAATGTATATTGTGTATCCTGTCTGGAAGTTGGGATCGATCGCGCATGCTGTCGTCCATAGTGTACAACGCCGACTGAAATACGCACACGATACCATCCTGATGTCTGCGTGGCGACGCAAGCGCGGGAAAATGATGATGTCGTGATCGCGTGTAAGTGCGTCCCATGCCTGTTATGTATAACGTAAGGGGAAGACGTGCACATAGGTCTCTCTTTTCCAGTCATTGCATGTCTGAGGATCGTTATGTCGATGGCGAATGAAAGTGCGTAACATCATTAAAATTTACGAATTCTAATATAGTAATATAATAATAATTATGCGTAATATGGTAATAATTATGCGGATGTTCTCTTCGGTGTTTCTTTAGTGCGTAACGGAACGTTGGAAATATTACAGTCAGTATATAAGTGCGTAGGATATAGTTATTTGCACTTTGCCTAATATAGTATATAACTTAGCTTTATATTGTATTTTATAGGGAGTATAATATAATATTAGTTAATCTGTAATTTCAATTTTATCAGTATCGTAATAAATTTAATTCTATTTAAGTTTATATTTACGTGAGCGATAATTTATGTAACTTGATTTATTAACAAATATGCTGACGTATATGTATTTAAATTTTATTAAATATATTTTTTAACGCACTAACGTTACTATATAGTACATCTCGATAACGATGATTTTCGTATTAAATGTAGAAGGTACGAAGTAAATTCAGGTAAGCCACGGACGCTTTAACAATCTGGAATTTTGTCTTCTATCCATTTCTTATAAATAATCAAAAATAATTTTCATGTATAAGTAAAAATAATTTTAATACTACTCACACTGCAAAAACTGGCTAAGGATAAATCCATAAATTTTCCAGCTGTAAGTTTGATGGTGGCATTCGACATGGCCATTATTAATGTCAAACCGATTGCTCCCTTATTTGGTATACGATACCAATTTATCATATAAGACTTCATGCCAATTTGTATACACTGTTAAAAATATTTTGATGATTTTTATATAGGCAATAATTATGCCATATCTGACGTATATAGACAACAATTCTTAACGCGTTTAACAACTTAGTCATTTACGTTACAAAGTTCTTATAAAAATTGAATTTGAATTTTTTATATAAAAGTTAAGTTTAACACGAGCTTCAATAAAAAAATATCGAAATCCTTTAGTTCGAGGAAATTAACTATAAAGTTGCGAAAATAAAATTTCTATTTTTCTTGTTGTTACCCTAAGAATGTTTCAAGTCTCTTGAAATGAACAACGTAGAGAGAGTTGTTGAATACATATCACTTAATCTATTTTTTATTACATTTTTCATTTAGCACTGTTTTGTACACAAATAAATATTAAAAATTTTAGCTCAAGGTTTTATTATTGCATGTTTAACTTTTCACCAATAATAAATTAATTAATAAGTCTTTTTGTATATGCTGCAAAAAGTAAGATTTGGGAAATCGATCACCTAAATCGTTTCTGTAAGTCTTTTTTAAATCGTATATCCTTTGAAAGTATTTAATTTATGAACGAAAATAATTGAAAATATTAGATAATAATAGTAGTCATTAATTAATATGTAATAATTAATTACCTAGATAACATTTATATTGCATAAGATATCTAAAAGATATCTTTTAGATGTCTTGTGTCTAAAAGATGTTTAAAAGACGTTTTTTAGATATCTTATGCAATATACACATTATCTAATAATATCTAATATTAAATAATAATATCTAATTTTAATAATTATTAATATATATCTAAATTTAATAATTATTGAAGAAAATCAAATATTTAATAATTATTTCATAAGAATTATAAAAAGATAAATAACAAAATAAAATTGGCTCAAATATATTTTTATTGATATTTGTATTGATATAAATTAGTTTTATTGTCAATTATCAATCTTATCTCTGTAATGTATGATTTAGAAAACTTGATGGATTTTATAAAAATGTCGGTTTAATCTTTATAATGATTGCAAGTATATGTATATTAATGTATATAATAATGTAGAATATTCTACAATAAATCTTTTTTTTTTAATAAGAATATAAAAATTTATAATAAAATTGGATGATCGCGTTGTTATCTACACAAATTGATTAAAAATTAATATTACATGTACCTTTTCATTTATTTTATGCTACTAAATGTAGCCTATATTAAGTAATAATGTAAAATATTGATGAAGTATGATTTAGGTGACCAGTAAGTATTCGGCGATTTTCCTCTAATTATAGTAGAGGAAAGTTGCCATTACAATTTAAGTACCTGTTCAGCAAGGAGTTCACCAATATAGCAAAGGATAAATATATTGAATGTGAAAGATATAAGCAATGAACAGAACGTCATTGTTCCTAATGTTTCACGATGTTCCCATTCCTAAAAGGCTAACATCAAAATGTTATGAGCATTAAATGTAATTGTACTATATTGTGAACTTACTTAAAATATTGTCTGTAAATATGTTTCGTACCGTCATCATATTGAATCCTAGAAAACATATGTTTAGCGTACATCCGACTACATCCACGAGACAAATTTCGTTTAAAATTTTCTCTGTGCGAGCGATAAAACTGAAAGTTACGCGATTAAAATTTAAAAATAAGCTAAAATCTATTTACATAATATATTTTTTATTTTATTATATAATAATATATTAATTTTTCGATATATGTTTGTTTGATAATTATCAGGATTGTTAACGCAAAGTTTACTCCAATTATAAAATTTTTTTGTATATAATATTATATTAATTGTTTATCATAATGTTAGATTTCTTATTTTATAAGAAAAATTGCAAATAATTTCATTCTTCTGTATACAATCGGATTGTATCGCTCGGATAAAATCGTCTTCATATACAATGTTACCTGAGTATTCTAATATGATGTTCCACGATGTCACCGAGTCTTCCCTCGTGCGTACTATTCGCACTCTTCCTCTCTTTTCCGTCTGCGAGATCCTCCAGCTTTAGCATGAGTATCCGAAATTGACCGCAGGCATGCATGACAAATACTGCTGTCAGACTGCACACGCTGATAGTGATCGTATAAATGACGTAACCAGCTAAAGCTTGTGTGAATTGCGCGATTTCGAAGGATGGCGTGGTGCGTGGATCGAAGAGACCACGATAAATTGGAAAGGAGAGCGATCTCACTGTCTCGTTGTCAATGATCTCTGTCCTCCTTGCGCAAATCGGCATCACTGTGGTGAAGAATATACCTGCGGAATACATGAAGATCGCGCTGATGGAGGATAGCCACCTGCCGAACTTAGCATTGTTCACCATTATTTCTCGATCTTTCTCATGATTCAACGCGACACGGCTCCAATCCACGCGAATGTGCCGAATGCATTCGTCGATGTTCTCGCTGCGTTTAATGAGGATGTATTGTTTCATCGCGGCCATTAGGAAAAAACTGACCGGACCGATCATCCTGATCTTGGTATCGAGATCAGTGTCTACTAGGATAGTGCAGAGAGTGCATGGGATGAGCAGGAAACATATCAATAAACAACTGATCACCGTCAGAATCATGCAACCAATTTTTTCCATTGTGGTCTCGCAGAGAGTTAAGGGCCATACCCCGATCGGCTTCAGAAACCAACGATTCATCTGAATGCTATAATTCCAGCCATCCGTTATGGATTTGATAGACTTTGACTTTGAATAATCAGGCATGATAATGACTAAATCGCGACGATGCACATAACTGACTGAGCGTCAGTGAATTAATCGTCAGTCAGTTCGACATGCGCATGTGCGTCTTCTGTCTATAAACGTTCGTGCGTGAACGCAATTGATTCCTTCCTGTCCCTTTCTGCTTGCTGGCTATTTCATTATTAGTGAGACGGATTATAGTTCCTGGAGTTTTATTGCGTGCTTCATGGAAATCCTTTTGCGGGGATGTAGATAAGGAAATAAATTTTATAGGAAAGAAGGGTTCTAACCGTTATTCATCCAAGGAGAATATGTAATATACTGAGAACATATTTCCTATTTCATAGTATTTTCTAACATAATCGATAGAGAATCTTCTGTGTGTATTTGATTTCGCATTTGGTATCTTGAACGGGAAATGAGTGTATCTTCAAAAAGAGTGTAATAATAAATTTGAAATATAAATTTCTCTCTAAGGATTGTATCAATATTACTTGATTTTAAACGAAGCTTAAAATTTATCTCATTTTCTCTTTGTCTCATTTTAAAGCAAAAGAGAGATAGAGACAGAGAGTTTTAAACTGTGCTTAAAGTCAAAGTAACGTTGGTGCAACCAGACGATTAAACGACGATTAAAATATTTCTTGAAATTACTATTGACTATTATTATAATGCAGCATGTATGAAAATACAATACAGTGATAATGTTGGCTAAATAAATTTATTTCAATAAGTGTACTTTTACATACGCAAAATGCACATAAATATAATTACTTGGAACATATTGCCAATATCTTCAGAATTTATAAAGTGAGACTTGTGTGTTATTTGCCTCATATCTCAGCTAATAATAGGTAGAATCGAGGTCAAGGAATTAGTGTCATTGATCAATCGACATTGATCAATTCTACTGATTATTTTTAGTGGAAATATGTACATCGTATTTATAATCTCATAAAATTTTATAATTAACTATAATTAAAATTTATATCATATATTTTTAAATAAATTTTTAATAAACAAGAATACTATTTTGTTAATTTATAGTTTGTGATCTGGATAATAGGTACTTATTCAACATAAACAAATATTACATAAAGTTTTTATTAAATATCTATATTTATTTTATTATTATTTTAATAATTGCTTATTTTGCATATTGTTATTTTTTCATGCCAAAGTTGTATAATTATTTACGTAAGCAGTATAGTCCGAAGTATATTTAAATATGCTAATGCAGATTTAATTACCTAAAGCAATTAGAAATTACTTATCTGCATTTGAAAATTGATTATTTTTTGTAGAAATATTTGTATCTTAAAACATTTATACAACTATATTACACGAATGTTACACAGATAAAATGTCAATAATACAAAAATTATACCATTCTTTATTCAAGTATATAAATTGTATATATTTTATATATATGCATAGATTGTATGTATTTTTGCATACTCACATCACCGAAAGTGGAAAATGAGAGCTGAACAATTTTTCCGGCAGTTATCTTGAGGACAGCGTTGGATCTTAAAATTATCAGAATGAGCCCCTGGGCAGTTTTTCCAGGTAAGAGGTACCAGTTTGTCATATAGGCAGATTTACCGATCTGTTCGCCCTAAAGGCCGTTTTGTACCTGTTGTAATTCGATTAAAGAAACCAGCGATATTGCATCTTAATAAATTCCAATACGTAAATTCCAATACATAAATCTCAATCTTGCGAATGTATATTATATTTTTTAAAACTTTTAGATTGAATCTCACTCTAAAGAGTGAAAGAGAGCTCTCTTAAAGACTGGCTCCATTTTCATTCTTTAAAGTGAAATCGCACTCTATAAAATTTAGAAAGTAATGTTATAATTTTTTAAATTATAGATAAAGAGTGTATAGTTTCTTACTGTTAAATTTTTAAGTTAAATATTACCTGTTCAGAAAGTATCTCCCCGATGTAACAAAATATAAAAATATTAAAAGTAATCGAAGATAATACCATCGAATGTGATAAGATACTTTGATGATTACCATCAATAAAATCCTAAAAGAGATATTAAGATGTGATATATATATAGTTAAACGATAGAAATGCGAAGAATTGAAACGAAATAATATAAAGTATACATATATTCCGAAATAATTTCCATACCATAATGCAATAATACCCTAAGAAACATATATGCATAGTACATCCAATTAATTCTACAAGGCATATTACATTCATAATTTTTTCTGTACGAGATACAAAACTGCAAATATAGAGAGCATAATCGATTATAATTATTTTCCAGCAATTTTAATTTTATTAAGTTATTATTTAGTACGCAACATTTATTATATAATTTTTACATTAAAAAATAGAAAATTCACACATCATAAATTAAAAACATGTAGATGTTATAAATTAAGCATATAACATTTGCATTTAAAAAATTTTGCTGACATTAACTATATTTATTGCACTATTATTTAATTGTGTTGGATTAGATTTGATGAAAGCGCAGATTAAAAAATATTGAAAGAGCCATACTTAAAGAAGATAGCTCACCTCAAGATTCTTAAATGGTGATTCACAATGATTGCAAATCTTTGCCTCAGAGAAGTTCTTTCCTCTTTTTTATCGTCAATGAAATTTTCAAGCCAGGATATCATGATTTTCATTTGGCCACACGCATGCATCACGAAAACTGCTGTCAAGCCGCATGTTGCGACCGTAACGCAGTTGACGACGAAGGACGAAAGACACTGTAGAAAAAATACGAACTCGTATGCCGGACTGAAGTGCACGTTTAGAATCTTGTTGTAGAAAGGATAAGGTAATCCGCGAACTATTATGCTGCTATTTTCCATGTACAGAATACTTTTAGAAAGACCTTGGACGACATTGTACGAGAACACACCGCAGTGCATGAACACGGCACAAAAACCGGCGATGAATCGACCTAACTTGGCGCTCTTTAACATCACTTTTTGATCCTCGAATCTCCTGATGATCAGCCAGTCCATTTTCACGTGTTCCACACAATTGTGTATATCGTCAACGTGCATCAGGAGGCAGGAATAATTCACCATCGCTATGAACCAAAAGGTGAGCGGACCGAAATTTTGTAGCCTGGTCTCGTAGGACATCTGTGAATCGATGAGCATACTCAAACCATTAGGTACCATGGTAGTAATTATCAGGAAGTAACATATAAATATTGCGAAATCGGAGCGGATCTTTTCGATAAGTGAGGCGTTGACGGAACGCGGCCATACACTAATTGCCTTGAGAATCCAACGTATTATCTGGATACTATACTCGTTGTATTTATCGACTAAGTACGGAGAGATACTAGAATTATCTGCTAGATCATCCCCCATGATTTTCTGACGAAGGTAGTCAACTTACTGAACTTCTATTCTTTCGCTGTCGCACACGCAGTTGTAATGATCAGCGCGTGCGCAGAAATTGAACAGTACATGATACGACAAGTGATCTTTACAATGTATTGTCGTGTATTATTGTGATAATGTGCAGCCGCCGCGGCAACAGGTAGAAACAGCGTGTAATCGATATTTAGGCCTGAAGTTTTACGTATACTGGACAGTTTTTAAACACGCGCATTGAAAATCACGTCTGCGAGTAAGATCAATAATTTTATTGAGGAAATTTGTTATAATATATATAAGAATACATATATATATATAAGAATATATATAAGAATA
>NW_017259383.1:1422058-1426684 GCF_001594045.1 Atta colombica
ATATATACATAGAATATCTGATAATTATTGATACAATGCTTATGGATAGATATGTTGAAATGTAGATTGATTAAACTGAATCAAACTTACTATCGGACGATTTAGTTTAGCTCTACCTACCCACGAGTGTTGTTTCAATAATTATCAGACACTCTATAATATATAAAATTCGCGTATCTAAAATACTATTTCTGTAAGTTACAGGTCTATAATTTGAAAAATACATTTTGTATACTTACATTACCGAATGTTGAAAGAGAAAGGTCAATCATCTTTCCGGCAGTGATTTTAACTATAATGCTGGATCTTAAAATGATCAAAACTACATCGAGGGCTGTATTTCCGGGTAACAGATACCAATTTGTCATGTAAGCAATTTCACCAACTTGACCACACTGTTATATTACGATTAAATCGAACAATTCGCTCGTGGCAATATCGCGTTTTGATTAAACTCACACAGGAAATTAACTATTAATATATAATTTAATTTCTTATTGGTCGCAAATTATGCATAAAAAATTACTGATATTTTCAACAGGCATTACCTGTTCTGAAAGAATCTCTCCGATGTAACAAAATATAAAGATGTTGAAAGTAACCGAGATCAATATTATACCATATGCCACTATACCTTCTTTTTCATTTTGATTCCAATCCTAAAAAAGATTCTCTAATTCGTTCGAGTAATAGGCAATGATCAGCAATCAAATTTCACAATACGCGTACCAGTATACAATAATAACCCAACAGACACATGTGCAGCGTGCACCCTCCTACTTCCACAAGACAAACTACATTCGTAATTTTCTCTATATGAGATACGAAGCTAGAAATATATATTTAAGAATAATATATATATATATATATATATATATATATATATATATTCATAATATCACATATAATAATACATGCATTTATATATCAAATAATTATTTCTTTTCTTTTACATATATAGATTAATGTTATCTTAAATATATCAGCGTATATTTATTCAGTGATAGATCAATATCTCATTCACACAATATTTAACACATAATTAAAATGAAGGCGAGAAAAAAATATTTGACATCTATTATATACAGAAAATTTACCATTTTTACCTGAGTACTCTTAAATGATGCTCAACGATGATGGCGAACTTTTGCTGCGAAAAGTCTGTCTTTTTGTTTCTTTCGTTGATCAGACTATCCAGCAAAGACATCAGAATTTTTAACTGACCGCAGGCGTGCAGCACGAAGACGGAGGTGAGACAACAAGCGCTTACTGTTACAGAATTCACAACGAACGTGGATAAACACTGTATTGTAAACACTATCTCGTACATTGGACTCGTCGTGGTGTCCAGAATCTTATTATAGAAAGCAAAAGGCAGCGAACGTTCTGATGCGTTATTGCCTTTGACAACGGATTCACCCAATGTCATTCCTCGGAAAATACTGTACGAGAATACACCGCTGTGCATAAATACTGCGGAGAATATTGCGATGAAACGACCGATTCTGGCATTCCTCAGCATCACTTTCTGCTCTTCGAATTTTGTTATGGCCCGCCAATCCGTTTCGATATGTTTGATACATTGACGTATGTCGCCGACATGTACCAACAACGAGGTATATTTGAAACTCGCCAGCATCCAGTTGCTGAGTGGTCCAAAATCACGTATCTTCATATTCACATCTTTAGTCTCGTCTAAGAATATAGCCAATGCGCAAGGCACCAATATGCTGACGATTAAAAAAATGCATGCTATCAGTAATATCACTGATGAGATCTTCTCCGTGATCGATGAATCCATAACTGGCCAAACACTTATCGGCTTTAGCAGCCAACGAATTGGCTGTATGCTGTATTCCATATTCTCTATGTAATTAAATATGATCGGCGAATTCTGTGAAAATTTCTTCATGTTCGCTTCTCGAGCGTACAGACACGATTGAGTAATATCATCGCGCGGATGAATACTCGAAACGCACGCGGGGTAATAGTCAGAAAGTAACGCATGCGCGGTGTACTAACTATACTTTCGTTTAACACATACGTCTCTTAAGTAATCGATATTTACAATGATAGCAAAAGCAAATTGAAGTAGTAGTGAATTCATTGCGAGATAGACGGCGAGAGTAATAGATTGCTGGGTCACATCGTCACGCAATTCGTTCGTCTTTTTTATTACTGTATTGAAATAACTTTGTTGCAAATTATCTGTATTTTTATTTAAAATAGCGAACGTAAGAACTTATCTGTTTATGTTAGTTTTATTTTTGTTCTCCATCTATAATATTCTGTTTGTCTTGTTTATTCATTCAGAATAAAGGGAGTTGAATAACATGATATCTGCGCTTATATTGATTTGTTCTAAAGAAAAAGGGTAAAACTTTTCTCTAATCGATACACAAATGAAACTTGTTTCTAAATTAAATGATCAATTATGTTACAGTACAATACAGTACAATATGCTTGCGAAATGATTGCTTCAAATGTGCATTAAACAATGGGAATCAAATTAAGTTATAAGGATGTACAGCATAAAATATAATCATAAAATTATTAATATTATTTATTATAAATTACAATTTACAACTGTTCTAATTATAGAAAATACAAATTCATTGCTAGCTTTCTTGCGAAAGAAATAAATAAATTTTTTAAATTTTAATTTTGTAATTTTAAAAACTTTTTTTAAAATAATTTTAATATATTATAATTACGAAAAAGTTATAATGTACTACTAATATACATATGTATAATATAAGATATACATATGTATAATATAAAAATTTTACAAATATATATATGTAAAGTTTATAATGTTAGTATATTATAAAAATGCTGCAATATTTCTTTAAACAAACTTTATACATATTGCTTTCCATGTGTATGTTATACATAATACTGAAACATAGCTATATAACGAAATGTTCTTTTGTTATAAAATAAATTAGTAAATGTTACTACATAGTTTTCATAATTTAGGAGAAAATTATTTTAATATGCCCAGTTGTAAGCTGCAATTGTCATGCTTATTCACTTCAACGTTTCCTACTAATCTATGTTCAGTATAATCACTTTATAAAAGCAATGTGCTGTTGCGAATGTTGCATTGTGCAGAGTTGAATGTGAAGTAGAGCGTGAGCAAACCTTCGAAAAAATTTGACGAACAACGATATTATGACTGTTTTCAAAGGGTGACAAGTCCGATCAATAATTGTTTGTCGCGAATTTATAATACTAGTGGTGGAAAGAGAATATCACGTGTCATAGATAAACTCAGAATGACTGTGATGTAACTGTATCAATTATGTTCTGCTATATTCGATTATGTGCAGTTATGTTTCTTATACTACAAAAAAAGGACAAATATATAATTTCCATAAAAATAAGAATTAATAGTTTTTAAATATTGAAATTATAATAATAAGAATGAGAAAAGTAATAAAAAATTGTATAGTATATACAATACATTTGTTACGACAATCTCAATTTTTACATAATCATCTATAATATTTTATTTATGAAATCTTACTTTCAAAATATGTTGATTTATTCTATAAAATATATCACCTTGCATATTTCTTAACTGTGTATCACATTATCACACAGGTATTATTCGGAAGAAAATTTAAATATACTACAAAAGATTACCTGAAAAAAAGCGTTGCTTCTACACAATACAAAAACAAAAATTTGAAATTGTAAGTCGTATACATCCATATAATTGAATGTGAGGATGTTTTAAACATAACACATAATTCAATTCAAATCAATTCTTATAAGAAGATCATAATTCAGAATTAATAAAGTAGAATGAAATGTAATTTACTAATTATTTAATTAACAGTAAAGGAAAAGTATATCTTATTGCATATACTCATGGAAAGATTCAATGTACAGTTGATGTAGGATTCTAAATGTACGCAAAAAACTTCGAACTTTATTTATCATCATATTATCGAAAGTTTAGTACTATAGATTCTGTAAGACTTTGAACAAAACAATTTAGAAATATGGTTCAAGTTTTCATAACATAATGAAAAAAATTATATATAAAATATTATATATGTATCATAGTTTGTGTCATTGAAGTTATATTAATGACTCATACTGACTCAATTTTGATGTTCTTTATTAACTTGCTTTTGCTGCGCGCGTAGGTATCCCATATAGTATATGCATAGGACATCTATTCTCTTTGGAGTTTTTCCATATATTATACATAATCATATAATTACTTGTATAATTATACATATTTGATTATGTTTTCTTCAGAGAGGGGGGGGGGGGAAGAAAGAGAGAGACAGAGAGAGAGAGAGAGAGAGAGAGAGAGAGAGAGAGATTTGTATGTACATGAATAACATTTAATCTTTTTTTTTAATAATATATTATAAGAATATAAGCCCAAAATTAGAATTTTAAGGGAATTTATGCTTACAGGAAGCAAAATGATAATAAACAATTCCTGAAAATGTCGATATATTAATAATTCTGCACTGAAAAAAAATATACTCAATTTTAATAAATATTTAGTTGAATACTGCCAATTAAATATTTATTAAATATAAAGATATATTTATTTGATACAAGTAATGTTAATTTGATTTAACAATCTTTTATTTTACTGAA
>NW_017259383.1:1426784-1430270 GCF_001594045.1 Atta colombica
ACGATGTTTTAATTACCTGGAACAACAAGATACTTGTTTTTGTAGCAAACAAAAATGATATATATCACATTTCATAAGTTACAAATTTAGGTACATAGAGTTATTAACATTTGAAGTCTTAAATTATATACACGAATATAAAAATTGTATGTATGAATATTTTGTACATAATTTAATTAAAGTGCTCATAAAATGATTTGAAATTTAAAAAATATTATATAATTTATTAATTTTTCATTAATCAAACGAAGGAATATCTGCATTACTTACATCACTAAAAGTAGCGATGGATAAATGAAATAATTTTCCCGCTGTGATTTTAACTACGTTATTCGATCGGGCAATAATCAGAATGAGACCACGTGCAGTTGTGTGGTGTAGATTATACCAATCAGTCATATATGCCATTTCTCCGACAAGTTTGCACTAATTTAACATAAAATTCTGAGTAACAATTTCATAATTTAGATTAATATCACGTGAAAAAAAATAGAAATAATTAAATTTGTTAAAAATGAGACAATTTCATTAAAAAAATTATAATTTAAAAATTGTAATATGTAGTATTACACTCTCTTCTTTTCTTAAAGTACTAACTACATTATTAAGAGAATATTAAAACCTGATTTTTTTGTTTCAGAATATTTTGAATCTCCACGTAATACCTGTTCTGTGACAATTTCTCCGATGTAGCAGAATATAAAAATATTGAAACTCATTGATAAATATGAAAAAAGGTAAGATATTAGTTTTGTCTTATCAAATGTTTCCCAAATCTACGCAGAAGAAAATTTGTACTAAATTTAACGTGCCCAATTCACTTAAATTTTTATGTAAATATAACACGTATTATATGAAAAAGTAATATTAAATAAAAAATGAAAACAAAATAACGTTTTGAAACAAAATACAATTTTAAAAGAAATTTGGAAGGTGTATTTCTTGAATAATATTAACATAATATGTTGCATTAATTCGTAAATTTTATTTATTTATCTTTGAATTTACGTTTTCAAACTATGTTATGTTTATGTTATATATTCCATTCTATTGTCAATTGTATCTCTTTAATGTTAATAATTGTCGAATGTGTCAATTTAACACAAAATGGTCAAACAATATAATGCGTTTCACGTTAAATTAACACATGAGTATGTAAAAAATCCCACACAATATTTTGTCCACGACTGATTCTAATACGAATATAAAATGTTTTTTACAATGTAAAATTTAATATATGAGCTTTATTATATAATTTATTGTTTTTAATACACATTTTGTAATAGTAACCATGTTTGACTTTTCATAAATAAGTGACATTTATTTGTGTGAAATAAAATTTGCATTTTCTTACGTCTATAGCGTACCGTAGCAGTGTAATATCCAAGCAAGCACATTATTGTTGTGCATCCCGTTAATTCCACAAAAGCTGGTTTATGCATAATACTTTCCAGTTGTGATATAAAACTGAAACAGTTGTGATATAAAACGTATAAATGTGTATAACAGTTCAGTCTTTTTATAAATAAGTCATACATTAAACTGATTAAACATGTCTTTTCACAAATATAATTGACAATAAATTCCTTTTTAATAATCCAGAAGAGAAAAAGAAAATTAGTTTATCCTAATTTTAATGTAAACTTCTGTCTTAAAATGATCAATTAATTATTAAGTTAACTGATAATTTAGAATTTTTTTTATAGAGTATTAGAAAATATGTGTTTTTTCCGAGTGTCTGTTTTGAAATACCTCAATATTCTTAAGTGATGTTCTACGATAGCAGCCAGTTTTTGTTCAGCTTTATCATTTTTCTCCGTTTGATTTTCAATTAATTCATGTAGCCACAGGTATAGCACGTTTAACTGACCACAAGCATGTATCGCGAAGACAGCAGCCAAACTGCAACCTCCGACAGTACAAGTACTTATTACTAATATTACCAGCTGTTGCAGAATTACCGCAATTTCATTTTGAGGTGTAAATCTCGTATCGATGATTTTACTATAAATCGGACACGTCATTGAACGCGTTGTAAAAGTCTCGTTGCCGATGGTGATAGTAGCAGTTCTCATCGATTGCCCTAAGCCGAATAATAGGAAACTGCCCTGCATCATTATGCCACAGATTATAGTAACGAAACGGCCAAACTTGGCATGTTGCAGCATCACTTTACGTTCACCGATCCTTTGCACCAGATTCCAGTCTGTCTCCATATGTCGTATTAATTTGTGAATATCATCTGTACGCTTGAGCAACACCCAGTAATGCATCGAGCTCATAAATCTGTTGATCAGTGGCAACATGGGATTCAGTTTTTGCTGGCTATTCTTTGCCTCAAATAACACATATAATAAACACGGTATTGTTGGGACTGTTATTATGCTTAAACAAATGAAAATTTGTAGTAATATTATAATTTTATACACTAAACTCGGTACATTTTTTTGTGGCCACGCACCGATTGGTTTGAGAAACCATCGATTAAATTGTAAACAGTAATCGATATGTTTTTCCGATGTTTTTCTTTTTGGCGCATGTTTTGAATTTGACATGATCGCTGCACGAGAGCACACAGTATACTGCCACGGATGGACAATTCATTGTACTGTAATATAAAGAAGCGCCTGCGCCAATCTTCAGAAGAGTTTGGTGATCGGTCTGACATTAAAAAGGGTGTTCACATGAACTGATATTTTCTTCGAAATGTATATCGCGTAACCAATGAGCATATTCAATTCCGTATAACGTAAAACGCCTATTATTTCTGATTGGTTACTCGTTACATAAAAAAAAAATGTCAGTCCATATACAAAGCACCCTTGCTCTGAAAGGGACGTATATTTAATCGATGTATTTACTCATTGAGAGTTTCTATTGCTTGAAGTGTGAGTGAATATTGCGTGTCATGAACATTGTAAGGAAAGATTCGTGAAAATGCTTCAATATAACAGACTTTTTTATTCGATAATATATTGTATATCATGTTTTTTTTGCATTTTAATTGAGTAAAAATATGTGCGAGTGAAGATTATACTTTTAAATCTAAAAAAATATAAATTTTACCTTAATGAAGAAAACTTCTAACACATTTGCAAAGAAAATGTTGCATTATGAACGCGGTCATTGATCAAATTATTAAAAGTAATGTCAAATTCTAACATTTCAGTTTTGGAACTCTTATTGATAGATAGGTAATATTATATTGTCAATGCGTAGATACTATGCAACAATATCATAACGAACTATTAAGAGTCGTGAAGTGTTTCGTGAATCTTGCAGTCCATTTCATCAGAACGAAAAGCAGCCTGGTACAGTATCAGGCTGCTCCTCGCCCTGATGAAGTGGACTGCAAGGTTCATAAAACATTCGCATTTCAAAAATGATTCTGGACACGGAGGAAATACGCGAAACGCAAAATCTTTATATAAAAAGTACTCGTGGAAGTCTCAAGAATATTATCATAATATATATATATATATATAT
>NW_017259383.1:1430370-1431876 GCF_001594045.1 Atta colombica
TATAATATTAAAATGCTTAACATTGTTAACCTTCGATCTTTTGAATCTGAACGAAAATTTTAATCGCTTCTAAACGCTATTATTTTATGTGTGGTATTTATGGTTGATATGTATCAATGTTGGGCAAAATTTAATCAATTTATAGATTACTGATTACTGTTAAAAGTTTGATACTTGATTATTGTAACATTTTTTAGTTGCCTTCAAATAAATCTTAGGTGTTATTTAAATGAATTTTTAAAATAATTTGTCAATCAATTGTGAACTTTTTGATATGATAAACATGTTCTTTAATAATAAATTGTAAAAATTATGAATATTATTTTTTATGCATGACTGAAAATTTATGATTGATTATTATTTTTTTAATCACAAATGTTTTTCATTTGCTTCAATAATTGACTAAAGTGATCATATTACATATCATTTTTAATCAATTACTTTAGTTAAGCCGGAATTTAATCGATTAATCATATAAAATTGTTTTATAATTGTTTTATAATTAATTTCATTAATTGATTATATTAATCATGATTACAAATGTATATTTGGAATTTTTAGTCGATTATTTTTATTATTAGTTAACTAATAAATTAATTGATTGTGCCCAACTGATATGTACGGCTGTGAGATTCTAAATTATATGTAGAAAAGCATCGAATTTTTATTCATCCAGATTGTGGAGAGTCGTTACTACAGATTTTGTAGTAATAAAATATGTTCAAAGTCTAACATAACTATAACAAAAGACTTATCATCGAAATAAAACAAATATAGTATAAACTAAATATAAAAATGACATTGAATTATTACATAGTTCACACTTTAATATTTTACAAGAATTTTCAAATAGCTTACTGTAGCCAATAACTTACTATAGTCAGAAACTTATCTATATTATTGTCACCTCTACGTTGTATATAAATTGATGCGCCCACGCTTCTCATTCAGTCATACTTGGGACTCGTCAATAATAAAAGACAAAGGAAGAGGAATATCTCGGAAAATACAAGTTTTACAGAAAAATATTTCAGACAAAAATGTTGTAAAATTCAAAAAGATCTATTTACTTATCTTATCAGTTTGACCTTGGGTCGCTAAGATCACATCGATTTTTTTTTAATGGAACACCCTACTTTTGATTCCAGATATCCACCTAGTAAATTTATTTTGCAATCTGATAGTTTACGATGTGCGATGTGCGATTGAAGATTATACTTTTAGATCTAAAAAAATATAAATTTTAACCTTAATGAAGAAAACTTCTAACACATTTGCAAAGAAAACATTGCATTATGAACGCGGTCATTGATCAAATTATTAAAAGTAATGTCAAATTCTAACATTTCTAGTACCTCGATTTTGTAACTCTTGTTGATAGATAGGTAACATTATATTGTCGTATGTATATTGTTATAATGCGTATAACATATTATGTATGGAAAAGAAACTATGCAACAATATCATAACGAACTATTAAGAGTTTTATATATATATATATATATA
>NW_017259383.1:1431976-1442317 GCF_001594045.1 Atta colombica
TTTCCCAAACCTATATAGCAGAATTATATTAAATTCAACATATTAATTCAACATTTTAAGTACCTAATGATCTCCTTAAATTTTTGTATGAATGTAACACAAGTATAATACAAATATAAGAAAGTAATACAAATATAATGTAAAAAATTATTAAAATAACTTTTTGATACAATTTTAAAACAAATTGTGAAAATATATTTCTTGAATATTATTAACATTTATTATATATTATATATTAAATCAGTTAGTAAATGTCATTTATTTATCTTTGTGTATTTACGTTTTAAAACTACATTATGTTATATAACATAGACTCATTAAAAAAAATACCTTGTGCTGGAGTGGAGACCCAGCTATTCTTATATATTTTGAGCCGCTGAATACGAATCTGAATACGAATCAAAATAAGATCATTAAGGGTAAATTGTCAATTTAGAGCGAAGAAATGATCCTCGATATTCAACGACTTAAAATACATAAAAATAGTTGGGTCTCCAGCACAGGGTATTTTTTTTTGTAGGGCTTGTGTTTGTTCATAAATTATATTTCCATATTAATAATTACCGAATATTAGTTTAGTACGAAATGTTAAAACAGCATAATGACATTTTAAATTAACATATGAATATGTAAAACATTTAATACAATATTTTGTCAGCGATCGATTTTACAAATGCAAAATGTATTGTACTATGTACACTTAAAATATGAGCTCATTTTTATTGTATAATTTATTATTTTCAATACACATTTTGTAATAAAATAACGATGTGTGACTCTTTATAAATAAATGACATTTATTTGTGTGTAATAAAATTTTATTTGTTTGTAATAAAGTCTTCTCACATCTATAGCGCACTATCTATCATAATAATAATGTGTCATATTCAAGCGTGCGTATTACTAGTATTGTGCTTCCCACTAATTCCAGAGCGACTTTAAGCATAATACTTTTCAGTTGTAGTATAAAAAACTAAAACGGGTATATGTATATAAATGATACAATAGAATTTTGTTATAAATAAGTAGGGTGCGAATGTTCGATCCCGGCCAGTATATGGAGAACTGCTGCATGCGAGTGAGTCGAATGCTTGCTGAAATGAGATAACAACATTTCTCGAGGAGATTCTTGAAAGACCGACTATTCGCCGATCTATTCAAATTTATCTATCTCAGTTGGCGTGCGGTATACTTAAAGCTCTTGAGTCAACATGCGATTCAAAATCAGTCAGTGGCCTGGAAAATCGATAGCCACACATCCATGTACATGTGCTCTCGGTGCGAACACATGTACATGGGCCGTGTGTGTGTGTGTTATAGCGCTTCTCCACGATAAATGGCTGAACTTATAAGCGTCGAAAAGTGACGTTTTGACGATGAAATTTGTGCTGCATGCCATTTCATTATTATTTGCTTAATTGTGTGAAAATGTGTCTCGATTTATGAAAGTCCTAAAAATGGGCAGAAACTAATTATCCTGGAATTTTATATGTAAAAGTGTAAATTTCATTCATTTCAACAACTGTTTAAATCGTGTGTTTTTGCCCGAAATTAGGTTCACTTATCTACCTTTTACAATTTACTGATTATTTAGGGAGAAAAGGACAGTTTCTGCCTATCTTTACAGATATTTTAAAGCAATCTCGTCATTTAGATTTATTCAAATTGTCTTTATTTACAAATGGCTTGCAGCATAAATTAACGTGTCATTCCTCGCTTCTGACATCACGATTCCAACATGGCCGCTGTGCGATTACTCAGGAGCCATAATATAATAAACAGAACGCGGAGATTTTTTTCTGTATTTTTCTGTATTGATTCGAAATCACGTGAAAACGCTTTTCTTCAAAATATCGAAATCTTTAGACTAAAAATTGGTCTCAATTGAAATTGACAAAAATATTTATGTTTTTACAAAAAAAAGCTGGATTGACTCATTTACACAGCGCGCACGGGATCGTGCTTGAACATCCGTACCCTAAATAAATTGTAAAAGTAAAATCATACGTACTCAATTTCTTGCATGCAGTGCTCAATACATGAATGAATTCTAACATACATCAGAGCAAAAACGTCTGCATATATACTTATCGTTCAAGAAATTAATCATTGTGTGATTCCATTAATATATTATATTTATACTTCTCATGAATACAATTGACAAATTCTCCTTCAATAATGCATAAGAAAAAAAATTAATTATTCTAATTTTAACTCAAATATCTATAAAATGTAGTTAAAAGAAGGACAAAGAATCAGTAATATAGCAAAGAACTTTAATTTAAATTAAATCATAAAATTCATATAACAATTACAATTGACAAAAATACATACATTTCGATTCCACTCGAGTCATTTTCAATGTGTCGTAATATTTAAACATCGCTATAAACCAAAAATATACATGATATTACAAAACTATTATTCTCTACACTATTATAACTCTAAATCCCGTATTCTTCATTTGTAGTACGTTGCGAATCATTTATATCGGAAATCAAAGTAGTATTTTCTGACTACTCAAGCAAAGTAGAAACGATTTGTTAATCAGTGGCGGCATTCAATTTTTGCTTGATATTCTGTGTCTCAAATAATACATACAATAAACACGGTTTCGTTGACTGCTATTATGCTTGAACAAATGAAAATTTTTAATAATATCATGGTTTTGCATAATGAACTTGTAACTACCTTACTTTCGCGCGAAATAGCTCGTCGGATTTTTCGATTGATCGGAACGCGAAAGAGGCGGAGAGAGGAAATGCAATAGAATGTGATGTGCTTTTATATAATGATAAAGAAATATTTATTAAAGAATAGTAAAGGAAAGAATACAATATAATAAGAAAATAAAGCGCGGCTGGCCGAAATCGCGTCGGCTTGATACATGTATGTCAGTGTATGTGTTGTGTGTAACGTACGCTGTACAATATGTGCTTATCGAAACTCGTCACAGATGAATTTTTGTCGTAACACGATATCGCGCAGTACGTGTGGTCATAGAAAGTGTTTCAATTTATTGTAACAGGTTTTTTTATTCGATAACATATTTTAATCACGTTTTTTTTCGCATATTGATAAAAATAAATTAAGTTTTATTATTTATAAATAGTGATAAATATTACAATATCGTAAAATATAAATAAATATTGATATTAATAGATTGTAAAAAAATCCTTTGTTTGGATTAAATAGTAATTTTGATGGAAAATGGCCAAATTCGAATTTTCTGATTAAATTTACTTGATTCTAATTGACTAGAATTCGGATTGACATAATTATTCTGATAAAAAAATAAAGATTCTAATAAATTTTTACCAGAAATATTAACCAGAATATCGGTTATCTCAACTAGAATTCTAATAAATTTAATCAGATAATTTTGATTCGTCCATTTTTAATCAGAAATTTTTTTCAGTGTGGATATATAAAAATTAGAAAAATATTTTACTTAAAATTTTGGATAATTTGATGAACAATAACTCTGTGTCATTCTAACATTACAATTACTTTTGTTTATTAACTTTTGATACATGTATATATGTATTAAGTTTGAATGTGTAATCACATAAAATAATTAACTTTATTAATCTTCGACAGATCTTTTAGACAAATACAAAAATACGAGCGACAATTTTAATCGCATCTAAACTATGATTTTGTATGACTGATTCGTACGATTGTGAAGTTCTACGTTGTATGTAGAAAAAGTCCGAACTTTTATTCATCAGTATATTGTGAAAGTTTGATATTACAGATTCTCTATTTGAAACAAGAAATTTGGGTGTAAACATACGAGATTTAGAATAAAACTTTTGCGTAATAATTTAATTTTTTTGTAAGTTCTTATTTATAGTTTTTTATATAACTTGAAAAATTCTTCTTAAAATCTTTTCTGTTTTCAGATTTAGATTCTGATAGTTCATTTGATTAAAGGAAAATAATTAAAATGATAACCGAATTGTAATTCAAATTTGTGAAGAAACGAAAAGAAGCACTGATTTAGAATATTCAAATATAGAAATTAACAATACTTTTAATTTTAATTTTAATTTTTTAATTTTAATTTTGTAATATTAAAATTATTTTTCTAATAGAAAAATATAAGTATATTACTATGGTTATTATGATCAAAAAAACTTATACTGTACTTTGTTAGTAATATACTTATTATTATTATTATTCATGGTTTTGAGCATATTAAATGTCATAATACTCAGTTAAACTTAAATTCAATACCAAAACTGCATGAGATTTTAGTGTGTTATTCTCCAGACAAAATAAGCGACACGTATTTTTTTATACGTGTCCATACGCACTTTTAGGAGTTAACATCTCTTAGAAAAAAATTGATTTTTCTCTTTCGAAGCGAATATCGCCAATACTGTAGATGCCGGTTCTGTAAAAGGTAGAAAAAAAAATTCAGAATGAAAACTCATTAAGTACTAAACATTCATTAAAATCGGATGGGGACAGTCGCTTTCCTTATCAGTAATTATGTAACAAAAAAAATCAGTGTATTCGATTCCAAACGTTATATGACATTTAACTAATCCAACGCTTGCTGCCATACAAGCACCATCTTATCTTTGTTATTCATGCAATAAAAAGAAAAGTTGGACGATAATTGTGTCGATTTGTGTCATCAAATAGAAAGTATTCATTATCAGCTTTTTTCAGTATTATTATTTTACGAAAACACACAGTATGCTCTCACGAATGGGTAGTACATTGTTGTACTTGCCAGAATTGAATGTGAAATAGAACTTGAAAAAAATTTTTGATGTATAACTTGTTATTACAACTGCTTTGAAAGGGTTACACGTCTAATCAATAATTGTTCGCCGTAAATTTACGTACGGTTATGGAAAGAAAATGTTGCGTGTCACGAAGAGTATAAATTCACTGTAATTACTAGATATGTTCTTTTTTATTCGATTATATGCGGTTATGCTTTTCATATTGCAAAAAGGACAAATATATTATTTCAATAAAATTGAAAAGTAGTACTTTTTAATATTGAAATTATATTATAATAACAAGCATGAGAAAAATAATATAAAATTATAAAGTATATATATTTGTCACGACAATTTTTTATATAATCATCCATTTTATTTGTGAAATCTTACATTTAAAATATATTAATTTATGCTATGAAATATTTATGCTATAAAATATATATCTTGCATATTTTTTAACCATGTAGCTATTGTTCATAAAATAAAATTTAAATATACCATGGAAAACTTAATTACTTGAAAAAACGTTGCTTCTACACAATTTAAATGCAAAATTTAAAACTTTTTAATCATACACATGCATATAATTCAATGTGTGGATGTTTAAACATAACCATAATTCAATTCAATTCAATTGTTATAAGGAGATTATAATTCAAAATTAATAAAATATAAAGAAATATAATTTACTAATTATTTAACTAATAAAATAAAGGAAAGGTATATCTTATAATATTATCATAGAACTTACATTTATTATATACTTACATTATCAAAAAGTTCCGATATACACTTGATAGGGTTTTAAATTGTACACAAAGAAACTTCGAACTTTATTTATTACCATATTGTCGAAAGTTTAGTACTATAGATTCTGTAAGACTTTGAACAAAACAATTTAGAAATATGGTTCGAGTTTTCATAACATTATGAAAAAAATTATAAAATATTATACATTATAATCTGTGTATGTATTAAAATCTGTGTCATTGAAGTTATATTAATGACTCATACTGTCAATTTTGACATAATCATTGATGTCCTTTATTAACTTGCTTTTGCTGCGCGTGTTCCATATAGTATATGCATAGGACATCTATTCTCTTTGAAGTGTTTCCATATTTTACTCATTATCACATAATTACTTGATAATTATACATATTTAATTATTATTATACATATTTTCTTCAAAGAGGGGGGGGGGGAGAGAAAGAGACAGAGAGAAAGATTTGTATGTACATGTATAACATTGAATATTTTGTTTTAATAATATATTATAAGAATATAAGCCCAAAATTAGAATTTTAACAGAGAATTTAGACTTGCAGGAAGCAAAATGATAATAAATGATTCCTGAAAATGTCGATATATTAATAATTCTGCACTGACAAAAAATAGTCAGTTTTAATAAAAATATTTAGTTGAATACTGTCAATTAAATATTTATTAAATATAAAGATATATTTATTTGAAATGTTAATTAAGAAATGTTAATTTGATTTAATAATCATTTTTTTATTGCACAAATATTTTTTTTCTGTAAGTAAAAGTTTAGTTAACAGTACTGAATTAAATATTTATTAAAACTAACTATATTTTTTTCTCAGTGTGAGGTCAGTGATTTCTTATATCAGTGCAACAATTAAATATTATTTTAGACTATACCAATACTTTCCGTATAAAATATGTAATTTATATATTTTTTAATTTATATTTCATATAACTTTTACATAGTCAGTGTTCGCAAAAAATTGCAATATACTAACGATGTTTTAATTACCTGGAACAACAAGATACTTGTTTTTGTAGCAAACAAAAATGATATATATCACATTTCATAAGTTACAAATTTAGGTATATAGAGTTATTAACATTTGAAGTGTTAAATTATATACACGAATATAAAACTGTATGTATGAATGTTTTGTACATAATTTAATTAAAGTGCAGTTCTCAAAAAATCATCATTTGAAATTTAAAAAATATTATATAATTATTAATATTTCATTAATCAAACGAAGGAATATCTGCATTACTTACATCACCAAAAGTAGCGATGGATAAATGAAATAATTTTCCCGCTGTGATCTTAACTACGTTATTCGATCGGACAATAATCAGAATAAGACCACGTGCAGTTGTGTGGTGTAGATAATACCAATCTGTCATATATGCCACTTCTCCGACAAGTTTGCACTAATTTAACATAAAATTCGGAGTAACAATTTCATAATTTAGATTAATATCACGTGAAAGAAAATATAAATAATTAAATTTGTTAAAAATGGGACAATTTCATTTAAAAAATTATAATTTAAAAATTTTTTCATTAATATATAGTATTACACTCTCTTCTTTTCTTAAAATACTAACTACATTATTAAGACAATATTAATGATTTTTTTTCAGAATATTTTGAATCTCCACGTAATACCTGTTCTGTGACAATTTCTCCGATGTAGCAGAATATAAAAATATTGAAACCCATTGATACATATGGAAAAAGGTAAGATATGAGTTTTATCATATCAAGTGTTTCCCAAATCTATCGCAGAAAAAAATTTGTACTAAATTTAACATGCCCAATGATCCATTCAAATTTTTATGTAAATATAACACGTATTATATGGAAAAGTAATATTATATAAAAAATGAAAACAAAAAAACATTTTGAAACAAAATACAATTTTAAAACAAATTTCGGAGATATATTTCTTGAATAATATTAACATAATATGTTTCATTAATTCCTAAATTTTATTCATTTTTTTTTTTTATTCATTTATCTTTGAATTTACGTTTTCAAACTATGTTATGTTTATGTTATATATTCCATTCTATTGTCAATTGTCTCTCTTTAATGTTAGTAATTGTCGAATGTCAATTTAACACAAAATGGTCAAACAATATAATGCGTTTCACGTTAAATTAACACAGAGTATGTAAAAAATCCAACATAATATCTTGTCAACAATCGATTTTAATACGAATACAGAATGTTTTTTACAATGTAAAATTTAATATGAGCTTTATTATATAATTTATCGTTTTTTAATGCACATTTTAATAGTGAAACGATTAATATAATATTCGATTTTTCGCAAATAAGTGATATTTATTTGTGTAAAATAAAATTTGCATTTTCTCACATCTATAGCGTACCGTAACAATGTAATATCCACACAAGCACATTATTATCGTGCATCCCGTTAATTGCACAAAAGCTAGTTTATGCATAATACTTTCCAATTGTGATATAAAACTGAAACATATAAATGTGTATAGTTATTCAGTTTTTTTATAAATAAGTCATACATATATTAAACTTATTAAGCATATCTTTTCATGAATATAATTGACAATAAACTCCTTTTTAGTAATCTATAAGAAAAAGAAAATTTATCCTAATTTTAATGTAGACCTCTGGTCTTTAAATGATTAATTATTAATTTAACTCATAATTTAAAACTTTTTTTATAGAGTATTAAAAAATATGTGTTTTTTCCGAGTGTCTTTTGAAATACCTCAATATTCTTAAGTGATGTTCTACGATATCAGCCAGTTTTTGTTCAGCTTTATCATTTTTCTCCATTTGATTTTCAACTAATTCATGTAGCCACAGGTATAGAATATTTAACTGACCACAAGCATGTATCGCAAAGGCAGCAGCTAAACTGCAACCGCCGGCAGTACAAAAACTTAATATTAATATTATCACGTTTTGCAGAACTATCGCGATTTCATTTAGAGGAGTTAATCTCGTATCGATGATTTTGCTATAAATCGGACACGTCGTCGGATGCGTTGTAAAAGTCTCGTTGCCGATGGTGATAGTAGCAGTTCTCATCGATTGTCCTAAGCCGAATAATAGAGAACTGCCTTGCATCATTATCCCACAAATTATAGTAACGAATCGGCCAAACTTGGCATGTTGTAGCATCACTTCACGTTCGCCGATCCTTTGCACAAGATTCCAGTCTGTCTCCATATGTTGTATTAATTTGTGAATATCATCGCTACGCTTTAGCAATACCCAGTAATGCATCGAGCTCATAAATCTGTTGATCAGTGGCATCATAGGCTTCAGTTTTTGCTGGATATTCTTTGCCTCGAATAACACATATAATAAACACGGTATTGTTGGGACTGCTATTATGCTTAAACAAATGAAAATTTGTAGTAATATTATAATTTTGTACACTGAACTCGATGCACTTATTTGTGGCCAGGCTCCTATTGACTTGAGAATCCATTGATTAAGTTGTAAACTATAATCAATATGTTTTTCCGATATTTTTCTTCCTGGCGCATGTTTTGAATTTGACATGATCACTGCACGAGAGCTCACAGTATACTGCCACGAATGGACAATTCATTGTACTGTATATTGTAATATAAAGAAGCGCCTGCGCCAATTCAGAAGAGTTTGATGATCGATCTGACATTAAAAAGGGTTTTCTGAACAGATATTTTCTTCGTAATGAGTATCGCGTAACCAATGAGCATTCAATTCCATATAACATAAAACGTGGATTGTTTCTGATTGGTTACTCAATTCTCATTTCATAAAAAAAATGTCAGTCCATATACAAAGCACCCTTGCTCTGAAAGGGGTGTATATTTAATCGATATATTTGCTCGTTCAGAGTTTCTATTGCTTGAAGTGTGAGTGAATATTGTCATGAACATTGTAAGGAAAGATTCGTGAAAGTGCTTCAATATAACAGACTTTTTTATTCGATAATATATTGTATTCATGTTTTTTTTTGCATTTTAATTGAGTAAGAATATGTGCGATTGGAGATTATACTTTTAAATCTAAAAAAATTAAATTTTACCTTAATGAAGAAAACTTCTAATACATTTGCAAAGAAAATGTTGCATTATGAACGCGGTCATTGATCAAATTATTAAAAGTAATGTCAAATTCTAACATTTCAGTTTTGTAACTCTTATTGATAGGTAATATTATATTGTCAATGCGTAGATACTATGCAACAATATCATAACGAACTATTAAGAGTTATAAAATTGAGGTACTGATTTCTCTCTATATGTATAAATATCTGTACATTATAATCTGTTCTGTAATAATCTCTCCGATGTAGCAAAATATAAAAAAAATTGAAATCCAATGATAAATGCAATAAGACATAAGATATTATTTTTGCTGCATCGAACGTTTCCTAAACCGGTACAGTGGAATTATATTAAATTCAATATATTTTAAGTATTCAATGATCTGCTTAAATTTTTGTGAATGTAACATAAGTATAATATTATAAAAAAGTAATACAAATATAAAATTGTAAAAAATTACTAAAATAACTTTTTGATACAATTTTAAAACATTTTGTGAAAATATATTTCTTGAATATTATTAGCATCGCGCCCTTATGTGTGATTAAAAACTACTATAACGTCAGTGCAGTAACGATACATGCATCGTTACAAACTCGATACATTATTTATGTCCACGCACTGATTCACTTGAGAAGCCATCGATTAAATTATAAATTGTAATCGATATGTTTCTTTACTTTTGTTTATTAACTTTTGATACATGTATATATGTATTAAGTTTGAATGTGTAATCACA
>NW_017259384.1:0-15721 GCF_001594045.1 Atta colombica
ATATATAGATATATACACATATATAAATTATAATATAAATAACTGTGATTGGTATAAAATAAGATTAAAATCTTTATCAAAGTGTTCATACATTTTTACTGTCACTTTATGTTGCATATCTGCAATGTACATACAAATTCTACATTAGACGACAACAATCAATAAACGACGAGCTGTTTATCATTCAGTTATAATTATTGTTTTGCTTATTTAAACAAAAATAGCGAAAAAAATGTTAAATATTTAGCTTTTAAGACGTTATATTTAATTTAAAATGAGTTATGAAAATTTAATATTAAAAACACAGCACAGATCTATGAAAATTTTAGCATTTCTGTTAGCTCGATAAATTAATCGTTTAAAGAAAGTAAATATGCTAAGGTTCAAGACATATCGCATGTAAATCAATAACATCAACAATAATACTTACGTTACATAATAATAAAATTACCACTAGAATTCCTATTTGTCTGATATATGCAAATTTGTTTCACATGTATTCCGTGTTATATATTTTTCATTGATAATATTAGGTGTAGTAAAAAGAAATCCATTACTTTTGCATGAAATTGAATGGAAAAATAATGGATTTCTTTTTATTACTATACCTAATTTATTACTATACCTAATAGTTACAAGAAAAATGATTATTACATAGTATGCGGCCAGTTATAATAATAAATTAATTCTTGTAGTTAATTTCAAACAGTTTATATATTTAGAATAAAAGGAATAAAATTTCCGCCAATTTAATATTCCTGCCGTTTCTGAAATTGGCAGATTAAATAATCCAAACGAAAACCAGAACGTATAGAATACCTATAGATATGTAATTTTATACGTACAAATACATGTTATCAATACTTTGCTACGAGATTTATGTGAGTTATTCAAAGTATTGAACGTGCCATGTTAAATCATGACTTTATATATTTTCAATCATCAATTACATTAACTCACGCTTTCTTATGCGAAATTGAGAGTATATAGGATTAATATTACAAAAAAAAATTTTATAAAAATAACAGCAAAATTTTGAATATTTTAATTTTTTATTTTTTGTAAGAGATATTAATTAAAATTGATAAAATTGTTATCTTTCTAAACTTCTTATAATCCTTCTAAATAAATCTTCCTAAAAATGTTATAATTACAATGTTTATACATACTTTATACAAACTTAGAAAGTATGTTTAATATACGATATCAACTATCTTTCAATATATTATTTATGTATAAAGTTTATTATATTCTTACTTACATCTTTCAGAATCAAATGTTAATAAAAATATTTGCATAAAAAAGCGTTACATTATAAACAATTATAAAATTTCAAGTATTTTCTATTTTTGTATAAAGATACAGTAATTAAAAATGGGAGAGAATTTTATTCTTTTATGTAAAGTTATAAATCTTTATTCTGGAAAAAAGTATTTATAATATTGAAAGCTTGAAAAAGAAGTTTAAAACAAGTATTTGTACTTAAAGCTGCCGGAAATAGACCCATAGACCACCTTTTGGTAATGGTAAAAAGGTCCCAAGAATCATCTTTAATGGTATTTGTGTCCTCGGCGATAATTCCATTCTGTATTTTCTCAAAATCATAGTCAAACCTGCCTTTATTTGCAGCTGAGCCATTCTCATACCCACGCAGATTCGCGGACCTTCGCCGAAAGGAAGAAAAGTAAATCTCTCAATGTTGTGTTTTCTATCTGAATTGAATCTTTCAGGATCATATTCTTCGGGATTTTCCCAGTATTGTGGATCTGTGTGCAGAGCTTGAAGCGGTATCAGGATCTCCATTCCGGGTTGTACGCGACAGACAATTCCATCGGATCCTTTTAGTTCGAATTCTTCTGTGCATCGTTTCTTCATGAGCACCCCTGCGGGCATTATCCTCATCGTCTCGTTGAAGACCTGGTCCATATATGTCATATCTTTCAAGCCTTCGTAAGTGATTTCACCACCATATTTGTTAAGCACAGATGTCACTTCCTCACGTAATTTTTCCTGTACGTTTGGGTACTGAGCCAAATGAAACCCGATGAAACTCATAATACTACTAGACGTCTCATATCCGTCGATAATGAACGACATCGCATGACCCGTGATCATTTCAATATCGAATTTATCACCCTCCGCTCGCTCCTGTTCCACCATCAGATGAAGAAAATCGTTTCTAGGTATTCCGTCTTTTCTTCTTTGTTCCATAAGGTCTGCAACCAATGTCCTGAAGAAGTTGTCAACGTGCTTCGGAATGAGGTCTTGTTTCAAGATTTTATTTAATGAAGGAATGAGAAATATGAGAACAAACATAATCGTACTTCGTTTGGACGGTTTGAAGATGGCTTGTCCGAGTTTTCTAAAAGATATATCTTTTTTGTCATCATCAAAGCAGTATCCATCTACGCCGAAGCCAGCGGCAGCTACTACCTGCGCGGAATATTTGGAAAATAAGCTCTTCAGTTCGAACTCTGTCTCTTTGTTGCTTAACTTTCTGTCCATGTAATTCTCCATCGTCGCACATACTTTTTTCACGCTTTCGAGCAGGATCTTTAGTCGCATACTGGAAAATGCGTATGTCAATCGTTTTCTACTGTTTAACCACTTCTCACCGGAAAGGCCGAAGGGATTATATGATAGGAGACTATCTGATTCTTCATCAATATGAACAGCATTTTCGGCAAAACTTGAAAAATGGGTTTGCAGCACCATTTTTATTAGTGCCGGTTCGATGATTATTAACGCCGGTGATGTAAAGTCGTAGATCCCAACCATGCTGTGACCCTTATTGTCCTTGTAAATCTTGCAACAGAAATCAGCGATGTGCGTCTTCATGCAGATTACCGATAACATGTTACCGAATCCCGGCAAGGCTCCATCCACGCACGGAATTCCACGTTTTTGCCAGTACTTATAATTTCGCGTCAGATAAAAGTAAAAAGCTATAAGAGCCCCGAGAATTAGACACACCAGCACGATGATCATGTTGCTGCTCTTGGACAAGAAATAACGCTTGATCGGATAAATCGATGTAGCCTTGACCACGTATTATTCAGGACTGCAGGTCGGGATATAGCGATGTGGCGAAGAGAGAGACTAAATTACATTGATAGCGTTGATAAATCGGGAGAATGAGACTTCAAAACAGTAATATATGTTGCGTTATTGATTCCGTTAAGTGAACTTTATTTCTTCATAATGTTGTAACTAACATTTTCTCTCTATTGGGAAGACTAAATTGATCCTCATAATCATTAAAAAGTGAATATAAAAAAATACATTCAGCATATTACAAAATTTTGTAATAATTCTTC
Organism: Atta colombica; assembly: GCF_001594045.1. NCBI lineage: Eukaryota > Metazoa > Arthropoda > Insecta > Hymenoptera > Formicidae > Atta > Atta colombica. The sequence goes on from NW_017259384.1 coordinate 3,318, forward strand.
TACAAATGCATCCTTCACTTTATTGTCGCTTTCTATGTTTGACGTGATCTGTAGTACGTTATGCATTATACATACAAAGTTTTATAACAATGTTAAATAAGGAAATAAACTTTTCTTTATTTAACTCTAATTGTTGTTACGTATTTTCTGACTTATTTAGACAAAATGGTAAGAGATAAGTCTAAAAGTCTAATTCTATTAAGATATTAATAATATATTTAAAACTTTTATAATAATAAATTTTGAAAAGCACGTTGTAATCTTATGCACAAATCTCTGAAAACTCATTCTATATAAATTTCAGTAGTTCAATGATGTTATGTTTTATGCTTTTCTATTACTTTGATAAATGAAGCTTTTATGAAAATAAGTATGTAGAAGTTCGAGATAAATTGCAATTCAGCACTGTATATGACGCATAACAGTATCATCAATGAAATACATTACTGATTATATAATGTCATCTAAAAGTAGGATTCTATGTATTTATCCGATGCCAAAATAATTCCAAATGTTAAATATTTCTTAATGATGACGCCACGATGATGAAAGCCACGATGGAACAGATAAGATATAAGAGAGAGAGAGAGAGAGAGAGAGAGAGAGAGAGAGAGAGAGAGAGAGAGAGAGAGAGAGAGAGAGAGAGAAAGAGGGAGAAGAGAAGGAGAAGATGTGAAAAACGATTATCAAAGTGTAAGTATTTTATTTATTTGCTATTTGCTTGTGAAATTAATCATTCTCGAATCAATCATATCCGGGGCACGAATGGCACCTTCCGTGCGCTATTTTGTATAAACATTTTGTACGTTTTACACAAAAGATATATTCATTTTGATCATATTTCTTTGTTTCAGTGATAGACACGTAATTCATTATTTAGCTTTATCTCACATTTGGTGAAAATAAATAATACATCACATGCACATCGTGCGTGAAGCGTGAATATATCTTTTAACTTAAAAAATTTTGCATAGACTTAGGCTTTTTTTGTTAAAAAGTGTGTATATATTTTTATAATTTAATATTTTTTTAAATTAATTGTGTTTATATAATACGATTTTTGTATTAGGATATGAAAATATTAATTTTTTTTTCTAAATCTTTTTTTTAATTTTTGAAATGTGTTACATTCTAAAATACCGAAACAAAACTTACGAAATTTTTAAATAATTAACATTAGAACAAATTTGATTCATTTAAAATATCCATTTAAATATACTTTTGACTATTTCGTATCAAAACAATAGTCAAAGTTAGCAAGAGAGAACTTATTATTGTTTGTTATAAAAATACATTTTTTTTAATTACAAAAATTCAAGAATTTTAAACTTATTATTTTTTTAAAGTATACAGCAATCTAAGATAAAATTTTTATTTTCTTAATAAACTAAGAATTTACAATACATTATAACATTTATATAAAAAATATTTTAAAAATTACATAATTCTAATTACGTTGATCTTTTATTTCTGTAAGAATATGATTACACTCTTGTTTATTCCCTTACTTAATTAAGGATTTATGAAAATATTTGCGTAATAAAATACCAAATATCTTTCCAATTTTTATTGCAAGGATGCAATATTAAAACTGACAAGATTTGTTTTTTGAAAAGAATACTATTTTTTAAATGTATTTTTACATAAAAATAAATTACAATCTTTTGTCTTCATAAAAAACATACACGATTAAAAATTAAAAGAAGATATTTAAAGTTGCCGAAAATAGGCCAATATACCGCCTTTTGGTGTTGGTAATATGGTGCCAGGAATGAACTTTAAAGGAATTTGCGTCTTTGGGGACAGTTTCAGCTTGTATTTTCTCACAATCATAGCCAAACCTGCCTTTATCTGCAGCTGGGCCATTCTCATGCCTACACATATGCGCGGGCCTCCGCCGAATGGAAGAAAGGTGAATCTATCGATGTTCTGTTTCCTGTCCGAGTTGAATCTTTCAGGATCATATTCTTCCGGATTTTCCCAATATTGAGGATCTTTGTGGAGAGCTTGAACTGGTATAAAAATCTCCATTCCAGATGACACGCGACAGACGACTCCATCAGATCCTTTCAGTTCGAACTCTTCCGTGCATCGTTTCTTCATCAACAATCCTGCGGGTATTAATCTCAGCGTTTCATTAATGACCTGGTCCATGTATGTCATCTCCCTCAAACCTTCATACGTGATTTCACTATTGTATTTGTTGAATACAGATATTACTTCCTCACGTAATTTCTCTTGTATTTTTGGGTAACGAGCCAAATAAAATCCGACGAAGCTCATAACACTGCTAGATGTTTCGTAGCCGTCGAGAACGAATGACATTGCCTGACCCGTGAGCATTTCATTATCGAATTTATCCCCTTCTGTTCGCTCCAGTTCAGCCATCAAATAGAGGAAGTCGTTTCTAGGTATTCCGTCCTTTCTCCTTTGTTCCATGAGTTCTGCAACCAATGTTCTGAAGAAATTATCGACGTGCTTCGGGATGAAACTTAGTTTGAAGATTTTATTTAACGATGGAATGAGAAATATAAGAGCGAACGCAATTGTACTTCGTTTCGACTGTTTGAAGATGGCTTGTCCGAGTTTTCTAAAAGATACATCTTTTTTGTCATCATCAAAGCAGTATCCATCTACGCCGAAGCCAGAAGCAGCTACTACCTGCGCGGAGTATTTGGAAAATAAGCTCTTCAGTTCGAATTCTGTCTCTTTGTTGCTTAACTTTTTGTCCATGTAATTCTCCATTGTCGCACACACTTTTTTCACGCTTTCAAGCAGGATCTTCAGTCGCATACTGGAAAATGCGTATGTCAATCGCTTTCTGCTATTTAACCACTTCTCACCGGAAAGGCCAAAGGGATTATATGACAGGAGGCTGTCTGATTCTTTATCAATATGAACAGCATTTTCAGCAAAACTTGAAAAATGTGTTTGCAGCACCACTTTTACTAGTGCCGGTTCGATAATCATTAACGCCGGTGATGTAAAGTCATAGATCCCAACCATGCTGTGACCCTTATTGTCCTTGTAGATTTTGTAACAGAAATCGGCGATGTGCGTCTTCATGCAGATTACCGATAGCATATTACCGAACCCTGGCAAGGCTCCATCTACACACGGAACTCCACGTTTTTGCCAATATTTGTAATTTCGTGTCAGATAAAAGTAAAAGACTATAAGTGCCCCGAGAATTAGAGACACCAGCACGACGATCATGTTGCTACTCTTGGACAAGAAATAACGCTTGATCGGATAAATTGATGTAGACTTGACCACGTATCATTCAGAACTGCAGGTCGGAATGTAGTGATGTAGCTGAGACTTGATTACATTGATAGCGTTGATAAGTCGGGAGAATGAATGAGACTTCAAAACAGTAATATATGTTGTGTTATTGATGATTCCGCCAAGTGAACTTTATTTCTCCATAAAGTTGTAACTAACATTTTCTCTCTATTGCGAAAACTAAATTGATCCTCATAATCATTAAAAAGTGAATATAAAAAAATATATTCAGCATATTACAAAATTTTGTAATAATTCATTCTTCTACAAATGCATCCTTCACTTTATTGTCGCTTTCTATGTTACGTGATCTGTAGTACGTTATACATTATACATACAAAGTTTTATAACAATGTTAAATAAGGAAATAAACTTTTCTTCATTTAACTCTAATTGTTGTTACGTATTTTCTGACTTATTTAGACAAAAATAGTAAGAGATAAGTCTAATTATATTAAGATATTAACAATATATTTAAAACTTTTATAATAATAAATTTTGAAAAGCTACACGTTGTAATCTTATGCACAAATCTCTGAAAACTCATTCTATAAATTTCAGTAGTTCAATGATGTTATTTTCCATGCTTTTCTATTATTTTGATAAATGAAGCTTTTATGAAGATAAGTATATAGAAGTTCAAGTCAAATTGCAATTCAGCATTACATGCATAATAGTATCATCATTGAAGTACATTACTGATTATATAATATCATCTAAAATGACAAGTAGAATTCTATGTATTTGTCTGATGCGTGCAAAATAATTCCATGTTAAATATTTCTTAATGATGACGCCATGAGGATGAATGTTAGGATGGAACAGATAAGATATGAAAGTGGGGAGAGAGAAAGAGAAGAAGTGAAAGATTATGAGTATATTATTTATTTGCTATTTGCTTGTGAAATTAATCATTCTCGGATCAGTCATATCCGGAGCACAAATGGCACCTTCTGTGCGCTATTTTGGAATATTCTATACAAAAAATGTATTCTTTTTGATCATATTTCTTTTGTTTCAAGCAGTGATGGACATGTAATTCATTATTTAGCTTTATCACATTTAGGGAAAATAAATAATACATCACATGCACATCGTGCGTGAAGCGTGAATATATTCTTTAACAAAAAATTTTGCACAGATTTATGCTTTTTTTGTTAAAAAGTGTGTATATTTTGATAATTTAACATTTTTTTTTAATTAATTGTGTTTATATAATACGATTTTTGTATTATGTGAGAAAATATTTTCTTCTAAGTCTTTTTTTTTAATCTTTGGAATGTGTTACATTCTGAAATACCGAAACAAAACTTACGAAATTTTTAAATAATTAACAATTAATAAAAAGTAGAATAAATTTGATTCATTTAAAATATCCATTTAAATATACTTCTGATTATTTCGTTTCAAAACATTAGTCAAAGTTAGCAAGAGAGAACTTATTATTGTTTGTTATAAAAATACATTTTTTTTAATTGCAAAAATTCAAGAATTTTAAACTTATTATTTTTTTAAAGTATACAGCAATCTAAGATAAAATTTTTATTTTCTTAATAAACTAAGAATTTACAATACATTATAACATTTATATAAAAAATATTTTAAAAATTACATAATTCTAATTACGTTGATCTTTTATTTCTGCAAAAATATGATTACACTCTTGTTTATTCCCTTATTTAATTAAGGGTTTATAAAAATATTTGCGTAATAAAATACCAAATATCTTTCCAATTTTTATTGCAAGAATGCATATTAAAACTGACAAGATTTGTTTTTGAAAAGAACACTATTTTTGAAAAGAACACTATTTTTTAAATGTATTTTTACATAAAAATGAATTACAATCTTTTGTCTTAATATAAAAAAAACATAATGATTAAAAATTAAAAGAAAATATTTAAAGCTGCCGAAAATAGACCCATACACCGCATTTAGGTGTTGGTAATATGGTGCCAGGAATGAACTTTAAAGGCATTTGCGTCTTTGGGGATAATTCTAGCTTGTATTTTCTCACAATCATAGCCAAACCTGCCTTCATCTGCAGCTGGGCCATTCTCATACCCACACATATTCGCGGGCCTTCGCCGAATGGAAGAAAGGTGAATTTATCGATTTGTTTCCTGTCCAAATTGAATCTTTCAGGATCATATTCTTCCGGATTTTCCCAATATTGAGGATCTTTGTGGAGAGCTTGAACTGGTATAAAAATCTCCATTCCAGGTGACACGCGACAAACGACTCCATCGGATCCTTTCAATTCGAATTCTTCCGTGCATCGTTTCTTCATCAACAATTCTGCGGGTATTAATCTCAGCGTTTCATTAATGACCTGGTCCATGTATGTCATCTCCCTCAAACCTTCATACGTGATTTCACTATTGTATTTGTTGAATACAGATATTACTTCCTCACGTAATTTCTCTTGTATTTTTGGGTAACGAGCCAAATAAAATCCGACGAAGCTCATAACACTGCTAGATGTTTCGTAGCCGTCGAGAACGAATGACATTGCCTGACCCGTGAGCATTTCATTATCGAATTTATCCCCTTCTGTTCGCTCCAGTTCAGCCATCAAATAGAGGAAGTCGTTTCTAGGTATTCCGTCCTTTCTCCTTTGTTCCATGAGTTCTGCAACCAATGTTCTGAAGAAATTATCGACGTGCTTCGGGATGAGACTTAGTTTGAAGATTTTATTTAACGATGGAATGAGAAATACAAGAACGTACGCAATTATACTTCGTTTCGACGGTTTGAAGATGGCTTGTCCGAGTTTTCTAAAAGATACATCTTTTTTGTCATCATCAAAGCAGTATCCATCTACGCCGAAGCCAGAAGCAGCTACTACCTGCGCGGAGTATTTGGAAAATAAGCTCTTCAGTTCGAATTCTGTCTCTTTGTTGCTTAACTTTTTGTCCATGTAATTCTCCATTGTCGCACACACTTTTTTCACACTTTCAAGCAGGATCTTTAGTCGCATGCTGGAAAATGCGTATGTCAATCGCTTTCTGCTCTTTAACCACTTCTCACCGGAAAGGCCGAAGGGATTATATGACAGAAGGCTGTCTGATTCTTTATCAATATGAACAGCATTTTCAGCAAAACTTGAAAAATGGGTTTGCAGCACCATTTTCACTAGTGCTGGTTCGATGATCATTAATGCCGGTGATGTAAAGTTATAGATCCCGACCATGCTGTGATCCTTATTATCCTTGTAGATCTTGCAATAGAAATCGGCGATGTGCGTCTTCATGCAGATTACCGATAACATGTTACCAAATCCCGGCAAGGCTCCATCTACATATGGAACTTCACGTTTTTGCCAGTACTTATAATTTCGTGTCAGATAAAAATAAAAGACTATAAGTGCTCCGAGAATCAGAGACACTAACATGACAGTCATGTTGCTCCTCTCGTACGACAAGTAATGTTTGATCGGATAAATCGATGTGACCCTGACCACATATCATCTACGAATGATCGTGATGTGGTAAAATTGATGCTAAAGTACATTGATAACGCAATAAAACGAACGATATTGAATAAAAATTTGCAATTTATATCGCTAAACTTTATTATATAATATTACTAACATTCTGTTACAATTGTGTAGAAGAAATTGATTTTTATATTATATTATTATAGTCATTAAAGGAAAAAAAACAAATTCAACATGTTTAAAAAATATTCGATCATTTTGTTATTGAATGTTTCAATGTGTTGGAAACAAAATGATAAAAATACTTTAATGATGAAATATATGTGTATATAATAGAAGGGATTAATTTGAAAGAATATCATTTTAAATTATTTCTTGTTGCTTACATAACAGTGACATATTGCATTATTCAAGAAAGCATTAATTCAAGAAAGAATGAATTCTTTACCAAGTAAATGAACATGACATCAATTTCGTATAATAAAGACTTATTATATAAAATATACAGAGATATAATAATACAGAGATTAGGGATTTACGGATGATAATGCCAAACAATATTTACATAGAAACTAATATTGAAATTTATTAATTATAAAGTATTCTAACATACGTTTCTACTTTTTTATAACAGATCATCTTCATATAAAAATTATAAAATAAAATAAAGCGGATAATATTTAAAAGAATTTTTATTTATAGACATAAAAGATTTATTAGATTGCTGTATTCCATTATCGCTATTTGCTGTATATTTTAAGAGATAGATTAATATTTATATTTCATAAAAAGAGACTAAACTTATTTACATATATTTTATTACATATTAAACGAGACCAAACTTATCTGTATATACTTTTTATTATATATTTTATTATAAATTAAATATTATACAACTATACTTTTAGAATGTTTTACGATTGTATTATATTTATTTAATTTTTATGTATGTATATAGGATTTCTGTTGGTTTTATCGTAAGTGCGTATGAATGCTATAAAAAAATGCTGAGATGAGATATGTGAGTGGAAGGAGAAGAAGGAGAAGGATGTCGTAGATGATATCGTGTGACGTTGAAGCATCCGAAGTAATTTATTTATTTAGTGTTTACTATTCTATTTTTATGAAATTCATGCCCTAGTTGCATCCCCAAATATCACTTATATTGTGACTGATTGTCGTTCTAGAATGTGTAAAAATATTTTTTTCTAAATATTTTTTTCTATGATAACAACGTTAAATTGCATAATTTTTAAATAAATAGTTTATGATTAATAATATTATACATATACACAAATATATCAGTTGTTAAACGTATTTTTGACAATTTTCTAGGAAAATAATAAAATCAGAAGTTGTAAAACTTATTATTATATAACCATACAAACAAACATATTATAAAGAATTTCAAAATTTCAAAATACTTCTTTATTTTTATATAAAAATGCATTATTTAAATGTGGTAAAATTCTTATTTTCTTATTAGATTAAAAACTTATAATTATATTATATACTCACTGCTTTTGCTTAAATGATAACGATATGACACATGAAAAATTTATGGTAATAGATAAAGGCTTTTTATTATTAAATCAGTAATAACAAATTGGAAATATAAAAATCAACGCTGAACATTTTATTATTGATTAAAAGATGTAACACATACGAAATACTAGTTCTAATGTTAAAATGTGGATATCATTGTAAAAAGTAGGCTTGAAATTTTTTTATAAATATAATTAAATATGAAAAGTCCTATATTCAATCAAAGCAGGATCTTAATGTTTAAATATATTTTGTGTGAATTTATATAAAATGAAAATAGAATTTTTCGTATTTAATTAGATTTATTCTCATTATTTAAATTCATATAATATTTGTTTATAAAGTTACAAACCCTGTGATTTTATCGAGAGTATATAGATTTTATTCAGCATATGCAAAAACTGTCTACATCTCTTGCATTGAGTGTGTCTAGCAGCGTAACTACTCACTAAGTTAAACAGCAATTAAATATGACTGGTTCTTATTTTTAGAACCAACATTTAAATTCAATTGTATAATGAAATTGGTACTCAGTCGCTTAATAAGCAGTTGCGCTACTGGATATACCTATTATTTCAATCGCCACGTGAATGCCACAGGGGAAAGTGTATCGTGTTGTTTGCGAGTTGAAACGTGCTGTACAAGCGTCATGGACGCTTTAATTGCGCAAGCGATAACTCATAAAACGCTTTCTACTATTGTGTCCATATGACAATGTAGAAGTCGCTCTAATGACGGAAATAGATCGCTTCTGTGCATACGTTGCATGTCAAAATCGCAAATTTTATTTAAAAAATTCAGAGCTGCTCTTATAATTAATATCCATAATTTGTCATTGAAACTATTATATTTTATGTTGTGAATTTTTTATTATGTCTGAACGGAACATCCTATATAAAATATGTTAGAAACGTTGTAAAGAACGTTGTAAAATTGCAAATATCCTGATCTTTTATTTCTGTACAAAGATTATATTCTTTCTTATTTTCTTAATGAATGAAGAACTTTTAAAAATATACGTATAAGAAAATATTTTATAAAAAATAATAAAATTCCATCTTTTTTATTTTTGTGTAAAAATACAGTAATTAAAATAGATTAAATTTGAAAAGAATTTCATTTTTATGTAAAGATTACATAAATATTTCCTTTGGACATAAAAATTATTTATGACGCTAGAAACTAGATACTGAAAACTAAAAAGAAATTTATTATGAAAAAGATATTTACATTTAAAGCTTCTGAAAATAAACCCACAGTCCTCCTAGAGGTGTTGGTAAAACGGTACCAGGAATTATCTTTAAAGGTATTTGCGTTTTCGGAGATAATTCCATCCTGTATTTTCTTAAAATTACACTCAAAACTGCCTTTATTTGTAGTTGAGCCATTCTCATACCGACACAGGCTCGAGGGCCTCCGCCAAATGGAAGAAACACGAATCGATCGATGCTGTGTTTTCTATCCGAGCTGAATCTTTCAGGATCGTACTCTTCGGGATTTTCCCAATATTGAGGATCTCTTTGCAGACCTTGAACTGGTATTAGAATCTCCATTCCGGGTTCTACACGACAAACAATTCCATCGGATCCTTTCAGTTCGAACTCTTCCGTGCATCGTTTCTTCATAATCACTCCTGCGGGTAATAATCTCAGTGTCTCGTTTAAAACTTGATCCATGTATGTCATTTCTTTCAAGCCTTCATAAGTGATTTCTCCGTTGTATTTATTAATTACGGATAACACTTCCTCCCGTAATTTATTCTGTATTTCTGGATGACGGGCTAAATCAAATCCGATGAAGCTCATGACACTGCTGGTGGTCTCATAGCCATCGATGATGAACGACATTGCGTGGGCCGTAATCATTTCAAGGTCAAATTTATCGTCTTCCGCTCGCTCCTGTTCGACCATTAAATGGAGAAAATCATTTCTAGGTATTCCATCCTTTCTTCTTTGCTCCATGAGTTCTGCAACCAGTGTCCTGAAGAAATTGTCTATGTGCTTTGGAATAACACCTAGTTTAAAGATTTTATTTAATGATGGCACGAGAAACGTGACAACAAACACTATTGAATTTCGTAAAGATGGCTCGAAAATGGTTTGTCCAAGTTTTCTGAAGGACATATCCTTTTTCTCGTCATCGAAGCAGAATCCATCAACGCCGAAACCAGCGGCGGCTACTACTTGTGCGGTGTACTTGGCGAACAAGCTCTTCAGTTCGAATTCTGTCTGGTTATTGTTCAGCTTTTCATTCATGTAATTTTCAAATGTTGTACACACTTGTTTGACACTTTCGAGCAGGATCTTCAATCGCATGCTGGAGAATGCGTAAGACAAGCGCTTTCTGTTGTACACCCATTTCTCACCAGTAAGGACGAAAGGATTATGTGAAAGGAGCGGATCTACATCGGGATTAATATCGATGGCGTTTTCAGCGAAACTTGAATAATTGGTTTGTGTTATTGTTTTTACTAGCTCGGGTTCGAGAATCATCAATGCTGGCGACATAAAGTCATAGATACCGACCATGCTATGACCCTTGTTATCATTATAGATTTTGCGACATAATTCACTAAGATCCGTCTTCATTAAGATCACCGACAACATGTTACCGAATCCTGGCAGAGCTCCATCCACATATGGAATTCCACGTTTTTGCCAATACTTATAATTTCGCGTCAAGTAAAAGTAAAAGGCTATAAGCGCCCCAAAAATCAGAGACACTAGCACGACAGTCATTTTGTTTCTCTTGGAAGATAAATGACGCTTAGTCGAATAAATCGATGTACTCTTAACTATAAATCGTTCATGACTGATGCACGTTGTGATGCAGCGGAATCGTAGAAGCTATAATAGTGCCAATGATAGCATCAGTAAAATGAGCGAGACTGCGAAACAGTAATAACCTTGCATTGCCATATTTAGCTCCATTAACTTTACTACGACGTAGTATTAAGAAAATGTTTTCCAGTTTAGAAAAGTGGAAGGGAGTTACGTAATTTTTCTTATCAAATATAAAAATATACAAAATACAAATTGCCATTGGCATATCTTTTAGAAAAAAAATAATAAATAACCTTTAAACAGTAAGATTAATTTGTTGTGAAAAAATATTTTCATAATACTACTTTCATTAAAATAAAAATGAATATTTATATGGAAAATATTAAAAAAGAAAATTGTTTATAGTGATTATTTAAATTTAATTTACATATTGATAATTCTAGAAATGACGCTATGTTTTCACTTGCGTGACTTCATAATTAAAGAGAATTAATAAAAATTTCGTACTCTAATTTTACACAAAATGATATGGTGAAATCTCATTTTTTAATTTCAAGTTGTACCTTAAATTTCATTCTTTTATATTCATATAACTCTTTAAAAATAATAATATATATTCTTATATTTCGTATACAATTCAATTATTTAAAATTCTTCTTTTCTTAAAAATTTAAATTATTTCAAAAAATTATTTAAAGAAAACTATACGGTCGAAAAATCTGAAAAATTCAAGAATGCCTATTAATTACAAATTTATTCTCAATATTTGATCAAAACCTTGTATTATATAAAAAGACTGAAGAATCTCCTTAATATTTTTTCGCGATTGTACAAACCAAGTTCATCCTTGAAAAAAGAAAATATATTTAAATATCTTTAAATAGTTTTTTAGACTATTTTTAGACTATTTTTATATTGTATTAGAAATAAAATAATAAAAATACTCTAATGAGATCAAATTAATTTACATAAAAGATCAGAAAATTATTTTGAAAAAGATTGTACCATTTATAGCTTATTACTTATTGCTTGTTCAAGCTCTATATTTTTTAACTTGCAATTATGTGCTATTAAAATAATGTATTTGTATTTGTATTTATATTTATTAATTCTTGCCTAACGTCTTAGGATGACTTTCAATCTACATAATTTCTTCACAATAAATGTATCTTGTTATATATTTTAACGCATATTTTAGCACACATTTTAACATAATAACATTCATTACGCTATGTTACTTCCTATATTATTCAAAGACGTCACTCAGTATGTTAACTCCAATTAAACAAAGTCAAACTTATATCCGAATGAGCAACAATATCCAAACTCACATATAACTTATATATATATAT
>NW_017259384.1:15821-17339 GCF_001594045.1 Atta colombica
ATTACAATATAAATTATTACGATACGTAATATAGCGCTATACGATAGAAGTTGTTCCGTAAAGGTATATGTTTGTTTAAGCAAACGAAAAAAATAAAATGCCCAAATAAAAGGAAGCAGTTTTGTAAAACCAACGAATGTTAAAATATTGAATTATTATATATTATATATATTATATATTCATATTATATATTGATTTATTATTCATATTATATATTGATATATTAAACAAATATTATAGAGTGAAAACGTACACAGGTTTATCATTTATTATTGAATAATATCCGGCAATTGTATTACTGAATAACTCGTTCTAGCGGTTTAATATATGCGGTGGCGCACAAGAATCGTTTCAATATCAATGTCAAGTTCATCTACAGGGTATCTGAAATTAAAATGTCAAAACTTCGAGATGTAGGGGATCGATATATTCGTTTTTGCTTCATTCAACAATCACAAAAAAGATAAAACGAAGTTGCTTCGTTTTTACATTGTTTCTAAAGTATTATCATCGCTAAATCGTACATGAAAAACAATAATAGTAATTCTGTTTTCAGGTGAAAACTTTTTTTGTTTGTAGGACGATTTTTTTTATTCGACAGATCAAATGCAGCCAGATATACAGATTTTTTTGACTAACTTCTTTAATTATTTAAAAGACATCCACTTGCAGCAACGGATTGAAATGTGATTTCAACTCGATGGGTATTCAGCTCATTATGATAGAACTATTCGAGCTTGACAAATATTTTCCACAACGATGGATTGAACGTAGAGAAATAATATCTTGGCCATCCTGAAATAATATCCTGATCATCTAATATGATACCATTGGACTTCTTTGTATGGGGGTCTTGAAGCGCAGGAAGTTTATTCGTCATCAATCAACTCAAGAAAACAATTGAGAAATTGAATCGAGGCTGCAGTGCTTCAAATATCGCCAGATCAGTATTTAACTGCAATACTACATGAGCTGTCCGTATTACATGCAATGTAATTGTTACGAGAGGCCAACATTTTGAATAATATCTACATTAAGCAAGTGAATAAATACAACGTAAATAAATAATGAGAAAGTACAAAAATGAAAACGTTTTATCTTTTTTGCAATTTTTTCGAAGCAAAAACGAACAGAATCTGTTCAGGATTCTGAACAGGATTTTTTTCTTAGTTTTTCGATCCCCTACATGCTCTCGAAGTTTTGACATTGATGATTGAATTTGAAAATTCCAGATGCCCTATATATATAATATAAAAATAATTAAGTTATATTCAACAAGTGATATATTATGGACTATTTTTTAATCTTTAAGATAAATGATGTTTTTGATATGCTATGCGACACATAGTAAACTGCGTAATAAAAAATGTAACCAATAAGAATCTTATTTTAGACCGTAAATGTGAGAAACACAATCGATAAATACAGCAGTTCAATTGCATTTATAGGTCCGAAAAATCAATTCGGCGCGCAGTTCGAATGACTACAAATATGGTATATATGTACATAGTATATATA
>NW_017259384.1:17470-18340 GCF_001594045.1 Atta colombica
TATATATATAATTTACATTTAATTATTTAAAGCATTAAAGATCCAAAAAATATAAGTTTAGGATATTCGAGATCCGTTGTAAAAATTATCGAACACAGAATTTCTTTTTTGACCTTAGAGTTACTATAAAAATTGGCGTAATCAAATTTATGTCATTTTTTGCAGTCATGATAAAAATCTCGATCAGACGATCTAAGAATGATTTTATGTGTTCTACTTTATATTGACATTTTTTTATTGTAGTCTTTTTTATTTTTATAAAAAAGAACTATAATTGTGCGCATATCATGAGCAGTGATGTTAAGTGTTGCACTAATCTCACTATATACTCATAATTGGAGATTAAGGATTATGGATTGAAGATTAAAGCAAATTAGAACAAAATAAATTATAATTTTATTTATCTGACTGATCAAATTTTAATCTCTAATTTATTGCAATTCTCAGTTTCAGATATGTAATGTGTTTAATAACATGGGTTTAACTTATGTTGTAAACGCGGATACCAAAAGTTATAGCATCTTGAGATGATGGAGAATCAAGCGTCGAGTGTCAAGCATCGATATTATGCTATTAATCAATTTTAATTGTATGTAACTTATATTAATAAAGAGTAAGCTCATGATACTCGACTCTCGACGTTTCCATGGCTGCGTTCCACTTAACATTCATAATAGTTATGGAATCATCTCATCATTGTCGTTTATCAAATGTTAAACAAGGACAAACGATGCTTGCAAGCGTTGTAAGCATTAAGTGCAACGCAGCCCGTAATGTCATCTTAATAATCCCATCTGCATACAGAAGCATAATCTCTCTCTCTCTCTCTCTCTCTCTCTCTCTCTCTCTCTCTCTCTCTCTCTCTCTCTC
>NW_017259384.1:18440-31486 GCF_001594045.1 Atta colombica
GCATGAATTCGACGATCACTCAAAAATATATGACATTTCATATTGTCAGCATTTTTTTAGCAACGAGTTGCAATTAGACAACTTTATAGCTTAAAGACACATTTGCAACAATCAGGGCTCGATCTTATTTCAAATAAATTTATTTAAAATATATATTTTAAATAAAAAAAAATTAAAACGTATTTAGTATTTAATATTATTTATTATTAAATATTTCTTTTTACCTATTTCTTATTTAATATTTTAAATACATTAAATTTTTGGAATTTATTTTATGTTTTTTATTTTAAATAAGTTGTATCAGTCCGTCACTAAAAGTAATGGTTATTAGTTATATAAATTATAGTATATTTATAATGTGAAGTATAGTCTGTGTGTGGTACAAGATATATTTACATATGATCCATGTTTCAATTTTCCACTTGTAGTTCGCGAAGGGTTAATTTTAATTACTATTAAATATTAATTATAGGCTATACTTATAACAAAACTGGAACATTATATTTATAAACGTATATTCATATATTCAAATAAACAAAATCATGAAAATATTTTGTATTTACTATTTGAAACATTTATTTAAATTATATTCTTATTTTTAATTTTAAGTAAGTTTTCGAAATTTTTATTTAAAATAAGAAATTGCCTTCAAAAAAACTTATTTAAAATAAAGGACAAGTTATTTTTCTATTTTAAATAAAAGTTATTCTATATTTTAAATAAATAAATGCATTTTCGGATCCTATTTCTTATTTTATATTTTAAATAAGTTTTTGAAACTTTTTTATACTTTTTATTTTAAATAAATCGTATCAGTTATTTTACTGAGCTCTGGCATCAATCGATGAAAATCATTATATATGTTCTGTTGTTATCTTGTTTTCATCATGATGCTAAAAATGGAACAATTAATTATTCGTTGCTAACATGTTGCTATCATGTTGCAGACAACATAATGTATCATAGTTTGCTCTAATTTCGACAACTGATTACAATGATTATGTAATGATAAGCAGTAATGTTGTATTTCATAATGTGTTTTATTTTGATGTCAGTAAATATATAGCACATATATAACACATATGCAATGCATTAGTTTGCATAATATGTGCTATATCATGCCTGGCTATCTGGGAATATCGTTTATACACTTTTTTTCTAGTTTAGCTAATTCCCAGTTCTCATATTATCACAGTGTTCATAAAAAAATCAGTAATACATTATAAGCTAATTAATTTTGCATTTTGAAAGCAAAATATGGCTATTTTTAAATATCTTTGATAAATATCTTTTAAAAGATTCTTTATCTTATGATTAGTACCTCATTTTGTATGTTTGATGTGCAATTACATTACTGTGCAATGACATCTACAAGGGTCCTATATTATTTGTAATCTAGACTATTTAAATAATGTGCATCATGATATGAATATTCTGAAAACTTTTATTACTGATATTTCTAAAAAATATATCAATAATAATAAAAGTTTTCAGGATATTCACACTATGATGTACATCATTTCGATATAAAATTTCAGTCAAATATATTGCCGGAAACTAGAATTGATTAAAATCACAGGCATGCACCGGATTCCCAATGGGAAGTAAAGAGTCAAAATAATGTCAAAAGAACGTCAAAATAATGTCAGATATGGCGTCAAGAAAGAATTAAAAAATTATTTAACTTGATATCATTTCATCTTTCTGTTCTCCTTGTAAGGAAATGATGAAAAAGCTATTCCTTATCGACGATCTTTTCGATTTTTTGTCTGCATATGCCTTGTGATGCAATCGCAAGTAATAATAGTGATTTGACGAACATTTCTTTAACATTAAATCACTCAGTATCTTTCCTCTTTCAAAAGCAGTAATATGGCTGTCTCGTGTTATCGATTCTAGCAGTTCTGATAACTTTTGAGACTAATATTGATGTAAAAAAGTTTTGTGTAACAAAATTGTATGTCCGAATATAGGAACTGTCTCTATGGAAATTTATACATTTTATTTATTTAAGTTAATATTAGTTTCAAATACGCTTTTTAAAACGTAATATTATAATTTAATTGTAATCTTTAAATGTAATGTAATCTTTAATTGTAATCTTTGAATTATAATACAGTAATAAAAAATGCATTTGAGATTAATAATAATAAATTTTGTGTAAGTGTCATAGATACATGTCCGGTCATTGGGATGTTTATCCAATTAACTGTACAAAAATAGTGGCAGATTAAAATTTTTACTCAAGTCCAAATGACTTATGTAGTTGAGAGTTAATTAATATATTTTAAATTATTTTCATTATACGTTTAGATGTTATTGCAGAAAGGCGATAATATTAAAATCATGCATTATCAAATGATATGACACTTATTGCGCATTAATTCCGCGATATAAGTTATTAATTATGCGTAGTTCGATAATATTGTGGCCTGATGTAAGTTTTTTATGTTCTTTTTTCATATTAAGTCTGATTTAGTTCAGAAGTTATTCAATTTGTAAAATAATTATAAAATAATTATAAAAAGAATTAATTTTTAGCTAAAATGAATTCTTCTAAATCTCATTCAACTCCTTACTAGTCCCATACTAGTCCATAATACATTTACACATTACAGAATTTTTAGAGAACAATATTTCATATTCTGGGGCTTATGAAATAAGGAATATATGGCATAAGGAAGATATTGTCTTATGTATCTTCTAGAAATGGCAAATCAGCTTTAGGAAAGTTACATTATCATTATATAAATAAAATTAGAAAAATAAAAGCAGCAGTAAAAGAATTTAATCGAAAAGAAGCTGAAAAGATTTAGATTTAGATAAAGAAGTTAAGAAAAAAGCCGATGTGTATATTTCTGAATTGAATAATACATCTTTGGATAATAACAATTAAATTTTATTTTTATGGGAAAAAACTGTCGTCTATCGTAAAAAAATTGCGGAAATAATATTGTAGAGTATTTTAACAGATATCCACAGTTGCGCCCATCATTAAAAATACAATTATTGAATTAGATTATAAATTATTAGATATAGCGCCTATTAGTGCTTTAGAAGAAAAGTGGCCAACTTTACATCTGAACAAAATTCGATTGACAAGAAAACAATCACTAACACGTCAAATTTATTAAAAGATTTTAATAAAGTATCAGTAAATGTACAAGCCTGGCTAGTCTTACCATATTTATTCAAACCAGTATTGAAAAAAAAATAGATTTATCACAAAAGCCATGAAAACCATTACAAAGAACAATCTGATGGATTTATTACTTGGATAAATGTAAGTTTTATAATTTCATTCTAATATTACAATGTTATTTAATTTTATAATTCTATTTTTTGTGTATAATAACTGATGTTGGAAAAGTAATTTCTACACATCGACAATTGATGAGCGATTAACATTTTCGTAATTGTACTATTATCTGAAGAAAAAGTTGTAGCTGCTTATAAATAATGATGGAAAATACCAATTTCAAGATGTTATTAACGCTGTAGTTTTCTGTTAGAAATCTTTTTATATTTTGAATGCTGCATATCCCATTTCATGTGAAGCAATTTGGATATGAAGAAAAAATTTACGAATGCAAAAATTGTAACAAAAATTATCAAAGCGTCGAATGAGAGATTCTTTACAAAATATAAGTAATGAAAATACCGATTGCGTATCTTCAATAATTACACCTTTGTCAACAAATTCTAGCTTTGAACTTTCTGACGCAGATGAAAGTAAATTTTCTATTTTTTCCTAACTTTCAGTTTCGTTAAAATAAAAAGATATACAGTTTATATATGTTTTAAATAATATAAAGTACAATAGAAGCTCGTTGTCCTGAATGTTCAAAGCTACTAATTATTGGGAAAATTAATGCGCTATTTACATAAAAAAGATGTTGCTTATGCCTGTACTGAAAAGTTATGCAATAAGTATTTAGTACTTGGAGTTCTCTTCGTAATCATTATAAAAAATATAATAAGACATTATCTAGAAATGCCTACTTATGATGCAAATAATTATTACAATACAAATATCAACTATGACAATCGTGAGTTAACCATTATTCAGGATAGAACATTTAAAATACGTCCGTTATGTCGCTACTAAAGTTTGTCAGACAATCAGCTTTGCAAACTGATCTACAGTGAACCAATTAGTTAACAATTAGTTAACCTCATTATTAATCCATAATAGGTTAGTCCATAATAGGTTGATAGTCAGAGTTGATTGTCGATTGGTCTGTCGATATGAGCTTTAATAGCGACAGTAACACTGCCTAAGCATTCTAACCTGAAGAAAGAAAATATATAAAAATATTTACACATATTAAGAATATATAAAAATATATAAAAATATATAAAAATATATAAAAATACTCTAGCGATGAAATTAAATTGTATAAAAGACATGATTATTCGGAAAAAGATTGCACTACTTATAGACTATTAGGGGAATGTGTGAGTGTGGGGGAATTGCACGCACGGGAATTCATTGGTGAAATGTGATTTTTACTAATCTATAGCAAGAGCATAAGGGACTTAAAGTTCACAAACCAGGGAATTTGCTATGCATTATCACGTTTCGTTTGTATTCTCTTCCGAGTCTCTTGGTTTTTCTGGCTATTTGTTTTTTCAGTATCACATTATCTTTCTTACATCTCTTAAAGTAAGTTCTTTCTTGAGGGACATCAGGAAGATGTCCTGTTAGTAAAGAAACACAAGCGCAGGAAAGTTTCGCTGTTGATCTTCCAGTGAGATCTTTTCAGCCTTCCATTTTGATTAAGAGCCTTCCTCTTTCTCCCTGTTATCCTTTCTATAATCTTTATTTCTGTTATCATTCATGGGAATGAAAATATCGATCTTCTGAACTTTTCAATCTTGCTTCATTCATTGTTCGTTTATCTGGCGCTTCAAGCGTAATTTTAAGGAGTAATTGGAGTAAATAATCATACAAGGATAAAATCTATTTCCACTTGTTAAGAGAAGAACCGCGATATTTGCTCGATGAACCCTCCCTTTCGTCTGCCAATTCCTCGTCGAGCAATAACTCGAAGTTACCCAAAGCATCTGGTGAAGGTAATTTATTCCATTTCACACTAATCAAATCAAAACCGTAAATTTTAATCTCGTAAACTTACTGGAGATTTTGATTTTTATTAAAATATATCGTACACTTACTCAGGCATACCATCCGGAGGCAGAACCACCGATATGATATTGTCGATTAATTTATATTTCAAGATCCTATCGTTTACTGTCGTGGATGTGAGAGATGGCGAGGCGTTTACCTGTAAAAAAAACCAAAACTTCGATGTTTTCGAAATTTGAAGATTTTACTGACAAGGAGATATACGAAAGTTATTGTATTTTTTATATCATGTTCATATATGCACTGTTAGGAGATGAAATATTTCTTCAAAAATATCTTTTTTCTTTGTAACTATAAAAAAAAAAATAGAAAAAATTTTTTTGATGAAAGTTAAAATTTTTATTTTAAAAATACTTTAAAATCATAAAAAATTATCCTAAATTTTTAATTTTTTAATGCATTATCACATACTTTTTCAAAATTTTGAATTTTTTTATCAAATTAAAGATTACTTTATTATGAATTTAATCATAAATAATAAAGTTATTTTCTAAACAATTTTTTTAAGATTTAATTACATGCATCTATACAAATGCAACATTAATATTTTTACCTATCCGTAGATCTGATTTTTTTATGTAACACGTTCTGTTTGTATCTTTCTGTAATAGGAGATCATAGGAAACAATATGACAGGATGAGGGGCAATAAATACATTTGAAGAATATTTCATGTCATATTTAGTCAGTTATATTTATCAGTTATATTTATTATATAATCACCAGGTAACTAGAACATTTGTGTAATAGTTAAATATGGAATAAGGTAATAGAATCAAGATATGAAAGTCGAATAAGAATGCTCTAAAATACACAAAATGGTACATATAGAATGAAATCAGTATATATTTCTGATGTAACGCTCACTACTTGAATTTAAATTAAGTTGTAAACTTATAGAATATATATAATTTATTTTATTTACATATAAATTATACTTATATGTAAATAAAATAAGTAAAGGACTCCAGAAAACAATACAATAAATAACGAAATAATGACTGTAGAAATCAAGAAACGGTGCGAAAATAAAAAAATCGATATTCAATAAAATTTACTATAATATATCAATTAAAATTTGAACGTTTCAGCTTCGGGTTTGAACCTTCATCAATAAAATTTACAAAAAAAGCCGTATAAAATAACATTGATCAGATCGAATAAAACATAAAAGTTATACGGAATAAATTATACATAGCAATTAAAAGACATTATACAAGTAATAGTAAAAAGTTCGCAATAAGATTTATCAAATCGGATGCTGCAACTTGATGCCACAAAGAGAGACATGAGACCAACACGATAATCAATATAGTTGCATGGCTGATTAAATTACTTGCGTTTGTTAATAGTCCCATTGTAATACCAAACGCATCAGCATAGAAAAATTTGAATCGATACGAATAAATCAGTCAATATAATATAAAATAAATCGGATCGTTGATAAATATATATAATTACATATATACAATCATATATAAAATATGTCCATTTAGGTATGTAGAATTACATAAAATTATATACCCGACAAATGAGAATTGAAATGAATTAAAATGGATTGAAATGGATTAAAATAGATTCAGATTTTCAGAAGTACGGATTCGTGAATGTTAAAATGAATCCTTTTCAATCCTGAATGCATTTTTATTCATTCATAGGAATGGCATGGAGTATATTTCTATGCTTTTCAATTTAAAAATAATATTATAGTATTTTATGTGGTGTGGTGTGCATCGTGAATACTGCTTAATTAAAAATTCTAAATAGAAAATGCAGTTTTTCCAATCCAATTGAATTTAAAAATAATATCGGCCATTTCTATGCATTGTGAATACTATTAAATTCAAAATTCTGAATAAGAAATGCAATTTTTCAATCCAATTGAATAGAAAAAAGTTTTTCTTTTAATGGCTCATTTTCTTCTAAAATGGGCCATGAATACTATTCATTATATCACAAAATTGTGAATAAAAAATCCATTGTTTCATTTAAAAATACATTATGAATGCTATTTTATTTAGAATTATGAATAAGAAATTTTTCGTTTTAATTCGACTGAGTTAAAAAAAAGTTGTACTGTAAAAATATAAATCAAATGAATTCTACTTCATTTAATAATTAAAAGAAACATAAAAAGAACTACATAAATATAATAAATGTTACATATGTAAATTCCTTATTTTTAATAATTTAATAAATTAATCGCTTTTATATATATTTTATATTAATACGTTTCCTTTATTATATAGCTAGCGTATATTTTTTGTATAAAAGTTTTAAAATAATAACTAAATAGAATTTCATGTAATTACTGCTTTAATTTATTTAAACTTTTACATGTATAAAAATTTTTTATATGGAATCCAATTTATTTTTATAGATTTAAAATATAGATTCGGATGAATTGAAAATTTCCAATCCATTTTCGTTTTATATAATTTTATATAATTATATTATATATAAAACATTTCTCAGGGAGTTTGAAATAAAGTTAATAAACGTAAATATTATCATTATATAAGAATAGTAAAATGTTGAAATTAGATTTCTCTTGTTGACATTAAAGATAATATAATAAAGGAAAGTGACAACGGTTTCTATAATGTAGTTATGTAGTAGAATGCATTATTTGTAGTATTTGTACATAAATAAATATGTATATTAAATATAACGATAATTTATATGTGTTCCATAAATCTACATAATTCAACTAGTATCATTACATTATATAATTACTGATTTCATCATTCATGCACGTGTATTTTAAATCATTTATGTTTAACTTTTATTTCTTGATATCATGATCATTTATTTACTTACTGTTACTTAGTATTTTTAGTTGTTTGCGATAAAATTTTCCTTGATTATATAATATATAACAAAATTTTAAAAATGTATGTTTGTCCTCATTATCATCTATCATGGGAAAATCCTCAGCACAATTTATTAGCATAATATTACATCTGTCCTCCTCCGATTTTATTCAGCAAACGAGAATGGATTGAAATGGATTAAAATGGATTCAGATTTTTAGAAATATAGATTCATGAATGTTAATAAAGTAAATCCTTTTTAATCTTGAAAGCATTTTTATTTATTTATAGGAATTGCATAGAACATATCTCTATGTCTTTCAATCTAAAAATAATATTAGCGTTTTCTGCATCGTGAATATTACTCAGTTCAGAATTGTGAATAAGAAATACAGTTTTCAGTGAAATTCAAAAATAATATCAACAATTTCTGTGCAACATGCTCATTTCAATATTCTGAATATAAAATGCAATTTTTTAATCTAATTAAATAAAAAATATTTTTATTTAAAACATAACTGCAACATGGAACATAAATGCTACTTAAATTATTCAAACTTATAAGTAGGAAATTTTTCGTTTTAATCCAACCAAATTCAAAAAACGTAACGAAAAATAATTGAGCTATGTTCTTTTGTTTCTCTTTGATTAGAAATAAAATGAATGATCGAATGTGAACACTCGCAAATCTAGTCGAACACAATCCGAATATTAGGCTAATCATGCGCGCGACATCGGCCAAGCGCGATTAGAGATTATCCGATATTTACCCAATGTTGTCTCATAGTAATATAAATTATTTATACTTTATTATATCTGTTAAATGATGATATTTTTATTATATCTATATAATTTCGTTACTAGTTTAGCTGGTTGTAATTGAAGAGAATGAATAACACATTTACCAAATGAACAAGTGGTATAGCGGATAATGTAGAAGATTCATAATCCAGAGGTTCTCGAATCCCACTAATGCATTTTTTAAATACCAATTTGAAATAGTTAATTTCAGGTATAATTATTATAAATGTCTTATGAATAAAATTTGTAACCCTTAAATATGAATGTTTTTTTTTTTCAAATATTATATTAAACTAGTGTCAGCTCGGATCTAATCCATTTTAATCCTTTCAATCTATTTTCATGGATTTAAAGTACGCATTAAAAAAATTTTAATTCATTTTAATCCATTTTCGTTTACTGGGCAATAAGCTTAAAATATGTATTTAAGTTTAATGTATTAAGTTTAAAATACAACATATTAAAAACTCATATTAAATTGTCGGAGGACACTTGTGATGAATTACGAAAGATGAGAAATCAATGTACCTCGATCAGCCACGGTTTTAACTTATTATCGATGATGATGTCATATCCGTAGCATTCGAAACAGTGTCGATCGTTTGCCATCACTGGTGCTACCGCTTTCAACGAATGCACGATGCACCAAGAGATGTTGGCGAATAGCTTTTCTGTAACCGCCTTCCCGCGCGTGCTCTCCAAGTATAAACGCAGATTCTGCACGCTCAGTTTACCGCCATGCTTGCTGTTATACTCGTCCTGAAATTCTCGTATACAACAATTTCCGTGTTGATCAGTACACTAAATATCTGTACAAACTACGTGATTGAAAGTTAAAATGTTGAAAAACTAAATATCCAGGGATTACAGAAACGCAATGAAATCTAAAATTCTAAAATTGGCTCAAAATTTTTTAATTAAGAATTATTTAAATTTTTATGTAAAATTTTTAAAAAGATTTTAAAGGTTATAGGTATTTTTTTAGACTGCCAAAATAAAAAACCGCTCACTGAGCGCTATGTAATGCACTGAGCTTAGTTTAAGCTTCCTTAAAAAATCGTATGTTTACATTAAACATTCTGATATCAAAATTGATTTACTTAATTGCCTAATTTAATAAAGATTATTTTGTAAATTTAATTTTGAAGTAAAATAGAAAAATATTTTCCATAAAAAGAGGAAAGATCTCTACAACACGAAATATTGCAGAAATATTGCAATAATATTTTAATAGTGCGCAATATTACAAATTTGCAACAATTTTGCTGCAATATTCAAATTTAAATATTATATTAGAAATATTGTAAAATATTAAAATTTTAGTATTTTTTACAAAATATTGTAATATATTATTGTTACAATATTATAATTTAAGAGAGAAAGACGAGGCCCCGAGATAGACGCACTTCTCGTAGGAAAATATATAGAAAATGTCTATAAGATAGACGTCTATAAGATAGATAGATGTCTATAAGATAAGAATATATAGAAAGTCTATAAGAAGTGAATGTAAAATGCGAGTTGATGATTCTTCTGGAAATTCACAATCTTTTTTAGACATGCGTTTTAAGCCTCCGCATGTTTTTTTATCATAACTTTATTGTACGTATTTTGAAATATGATGCTAAGCAATAATATGTTAATAATGAATAAAATTAGATTAATTATTAAAATATTGCATAATGTTGTATGCAATATATCTGTAATATTTTTTAAAATATTATAGCAATATTGCAGAATATTGCAACAATATTTTATTTTTGCATAATATTGCTACAATATTACAGTAATATTTTATGAAATATTGCAGTCTTTCAAATATTGCTGCAATATTGCTGTAATATTTCATGCTGTAAAGAGGTAAAAAAATATATTCGTACAGCACAAAATTTGCAGCAATATTGGTGCACTATTTGCAATGTTGCTGTAATATTACTGAAATTATCTATGTAATGGGGCATATTAATTTCTAATATTATCTATTTATTAATCAAAAACAGTACTGTTACGAATAATTTGATAAGTATATATGATACATACGCCATGCTTTTGCACGGACACATTTGTTAGATGCACGTACATGTTGTCGAGCTCTTGAACACTGGTGTCGTACTTGACGGTGCAAAATCGGCAGAATCCTAATTTAAAGAGATACGCTTTAAGCGGTCGAAATGACGTGATGAGAACGTATAATCGGAGGTCGAATTTCTTGCTGCCGATTAACAGCGGATTGTCGATATATCTACCGTAAGAAATATTAAAATGATGAAATGGTTCGAAAAAAAAGAAATTAACAGCTTTAATTGACTGTTGCTAATCACCTCCACCGCTAGAATCTCATGAAGGACATCCTTATAATCGAAATGTCTTTGATTAAAATTATTATTATAAAATAATTACCTGGATATGACATATGATTCTTTTGTCAAGTTTGGATTGAATGGTGTCTTTGCCTCGCGTGACCACTTCTTCAGTTTGCTTAGCTTATTAATAAGAAATATCCCAGCACCCTGTGATTTGCCGCATGGCTTCATAATCCAGGTACTCTGCGGGGACTTGCGATATTCTTCCACGAACATATTGTAATCTATGGCATAATATTGTGAAATTAAAAAATAAATCAAATAATTCTCATTTGAAATATCATAAATAAAACATACATAGTGTGAAAATTGATTGAATCGAAATATTTAACATAAATGAGTGAAGAGGACCATATTCAGTCAAGAGTGTCCAATAATAAATTATGCAAATTTTTACAATGTTCTAATTCAAATAAACTGCGTGTCTATTATTTGTGGATCTTATACCAATTAAAAAATTTTTAATTTAAGACTTTTTATTTACAAAACAATTATCAGGTTAGATTTTGTCAAAAAATTTTTCGAATCAACTCTTTATTTTAATTTTTAAAAACTTAATCTTAATATTTTGGACTCACCAGCTGGTAAGACGAAAGTGACAGGTATGAAGTCGAGGTACAAATATTTGCCTGGACCTTCTGCGCGTTCTGCCAATGGATTTCCCTCTCTTTCTAAGTCCTTTCGGTATCGCTTAATGTTTTTTACCAGCAAATCCTTGCGCGTAAGCTCATAGTGATTTGGGAAGTGATTAATGATTCTAATAGCATAAATAAATGTTTTTCTTCAAAATGGCTTATAAATTAGTATTTCTAAAAAATGAATATCTATATAGAATTTTCCATAACATGTCATCTCTATTTTTTTAAATACTAGCACATTACAAGCGCACTTATACGCGCGCCTGACCTATATTTTGCAGAAATTAAAAAACTTTCAGCACATCCATTTATTATATTAGTTTATCCATTTTGAATTTTCAATTTTTGAACCCGGATTCAGAATCAATGACTCTAAAAATTCTTTAACGCTATATTTCATCAAGATTTATCATTTCCATAACTTTTCCGTTCGCCATATTGGTTCAGCCATTTTTTATTTTCAAATTTTAAATTCGGATTCGACATCAGCGACCCCAAAAATTCTTTAATATTACATCTCGTTGAATACTACATTTCATTGGAACCAAAGAACTCTATCAATTTCAATGAGAAAAGAGGCTTCAGGGTAGATAGCACGGCAATTTTAAGATACATATTAATCAGATATACAGTGGATATATAGTGGAAATTAAAAGTAAGTAGGCATTGTCAATATAATAATTATATGGAATTATAATAATAATTTGAATGTCGCACTTTTATCTGAGAAAATATACATTGATCAATTAAACTCTCTGTAGCTTATTAATACATATAATTAATAATATAAAAAAGTTTGCTTTGTCTTACTGATTATCATCCATCCTGTATCCAGTTTCAATGCTAAAAATATTCCTGCAGGATTGTGTAACAGCCCTATAATAAATAATAGAATGTTATAATAATAAATTCTCAAATAATATACAAATCTTGTGTTGTAATTTATGATTACCAATAAAAATTCCAATCATCCTCTGGACCAACCTGCGTCCAGCCACGTTTTTCGAAGTTGTGTACGATTACAGATTTGTCTACATCTGTGCAAAACGTGATTCTTGTCCGATCCATCCCGACTGTTGGCACTCTATAATTATCAATTATTTAATCATAATTGTGAAAGAATTAATCAATGCCAATATTTTAATATTGCTGAGATTATCTCTTAATTATTTAACATAAATATCTTAAAACTAATTAAGGAAGCTACTATATTTACACAAATTGTCTTAAAATAAGATGTTTATGAAACAATATTTTTAAGAAAATTTTTTTCTGACTTCTGT
>NW_017259384.1:31586-43557 GCF_001594045.1 Atta colombica
TATATGCCTTTATTACACATGATGTTATATTAGTATTATGTTATGATTTCAATTTTTTATTGTTAATATTAATAAAATTATTATGAGTTTGTGAGAATCGATTTGTCACTGTAGTAGCGCCATCATAAATTGTAGTAATTTACATTAAATGATTACTGTAAGACGTGCAAAAGACTTAGTGGTTATTTCGTGATATAGTGTAGAGGAATAGTAAAGCATTATATAACAAAAGTACTTTACTTTTCTTTATTTAGTTTGTTGTTTCGTATATCTCACCTGTTTGGGGTATACGACATTTTTAATGCCGGGGCGGGATTTATGCCCAAAGTACAAAGTAGGCAGATTTAATTCAGCGCACTAAATGCAATAAACGCGATTACGTAAAATATGTACCTCATGATACTTGTAATACATGTGAGAAGATTGTGATTATTTATTACTTCGTATACATATTTATCATTTTCTTATTCCTTA
Organism: Atta colombica; assembly: GCF_001594045.1. Classification (NCBI taxonomy): domain Eukaryota; kingdom Metazoa; phylum Arthropoda; class Insecta; order Hymenoptera; family Formicidae; genus Atta; species Atta colombica. Next base: position 32,061 of record NW_017259384.1, read on the forward strand.
ATAAAACTTTATAAACACATTTTATAAATTAGTATGTCATTTTACGACTTATTTATATGCATTATTTGTAAATTTTTCATGAGCTATATATATCCCCCGTCCCCCTATGAGCCATATATCTCACTTCTATGGAATATATAGCAAAAATAATGAGTTTAAAAAAATTCATTTTTTAATATAAATATTTCAGATTTGCAATATTTTTTTCATAATAGTACAATGTTTTTACTGATATAATTCGTTTACTTTAAACGTAGTAAATAATACTTAATAAATTAAGATTTTTATAGGAGTGGTATATTCCGAAGTTATCCTAATAAATTAATCATCAAGATAATATAAAAATTATAAACAAAAATTTTAAGATAAATGGAAATGAAATTTATTTATTTTTTTATTTATCATTTTTTCTGGAGTAATAAATTTCATGTTAGAAAACTATAAAAAATTTGTGAGAATTTCTAAAAAGAAAGAAGATTTCTTTTATTATCTCTTCCTATTAACGTAGAAATAAATTTTGTAGTAAGTAAAAAAATAAACATAATTTAAAGATATAATAAAAAATATGATAATAAATAAAGACATAAATAAAAAAATAAATTTTAAAGTTATAAAAATATAATAAACTCTAGCAATCTCAATTTTTCCCGAATACAAGTTCAAGATAGTTTGAAAATAAACTCTTCAAACATTCGCTGAAGATTGAGCTTAAAGAGAAATTCCCGAAATCTTGGCGCATATTTTTAAGTATTGTGAGCCTTCATCTCGAGCAGCGTAGTTTTACGAAATTGAATTATTTACCTGCCATAAACAACACAGGCGTTTAGATTCGTAGCCCGTTTGCTTTCTGCAGCCACGTTCGACGCCATGTTCTCGATACTTACAAACTGTATCGTTTGATCGATATAGTCGTTAGTCGATATCTCAGTCGTCAGAAGTTATACATAAACTGTGCTGCTGTGCTCCAAAATTCTGCATATCTTCTATCGGTAATCCTCTTCAATCTTGCTTTTTATGGTCACGCAATTATGAAAACTAGCTTAACATATCCGAAAAATCATATAAAAAACAATTTTTCATTAGATAATACATTCAAATTAAAAATTCCGAAAGTTTTTATTCTTATTTCTATTGACATTGTTTTTTTATTCATTAACGTTAGTAATAACTTGATAATTGAACTTGGTTGAAAGTATAATATTGAATGCAGGTAGGATTTAATTCAGAAGAATATGAAATTATCAAAGATTGAATTTATATAAGTTTAATATAAGTTTTATAATATAAGTTTTAAATTTAATTCTCAATATATTTTATGTTTAATGAATAAAATCTATAAACAATCATATGATGTATTTCTGGGTTCACCTATAGTTGCAGATCTGGTTCTATAAGATTTATAAAAATGGATTTGTTAAATAAGCTTTGTTTCCATCTTGATTTCTATTATAGATATATTGATGTGTTAATTTCAATTCATTCGCACTGTGATATGATCTTAGAAGTATTTAATTATCATTCAAGAATAAAGTTCACGATTAAGATAAATCGGAATAAATTAAATTTTTTAGATGTTATCCTATAAAAAAGGATAAAAAAAAGGATAATTTCTTAATTTACCACATGCATTGCAAACCTATATCTTTTCCAAGGTACTTAAATTTTTATTCTTTTCATCTTATTTGTCAAAAGATCGGTATAGATTTGATTGATTTGATACCACTAGATTTAATTGTATTAAAAAAAGACTGCGTTGTAAATTAGAAGCATAATGACAGTGGTAATAATCATAATAAAAGTAATTATGATTCAGGTAACAATCAGATTTAATTACATATTTTATCATTCCTTCCGCATGTTCTTATTTTTGCCAAGAAATTCAAAAAATTTTCTAAAAATAACCTTTACACAAGAATAACTTATATTGGTCTGAAAAAATCTGAATTTAAATCTTTAATTTAAAAAGATAAATTACCGACTACTTAGCACTCTAATGTAGTTTACAAAATTAATTGTGGATCATATGAGTCATACGTAGGTCAAAATGGACAGAATATTAAAAATCAGACTTAATAAACATCGTAATTATATCATGCGGAATATCTCTCAACATTCTACTTTTATTAACACAAAACATAGAGTAGAAAAATTGAACATGAATTTGATTGGAACAATGTTGAGAGTATTTGATAAGTACTTGATAAGAAGAAGTATTTGAAATGATTTATATTCATAAATAAGATCAAGATTTAAATTTAGAAAGAGATATAGAATTGTTAGAACCGTTATATTGCCTTTTTGAAAAATCTTGATTCCGTTCCCTCATGTTATTATTTATTATTGTTATTGTTATTATATTTATAAACACATAAAATTTTATCAACGCTCATTAAGTGTACTGTAATCGAGAAATCATTTTATATCGACTTCTCATTACCTATACAGCATCGATATTGCGGAAAGTTTTTAGAAATGTTTCAATCTTTTACATATATCTCATTTGCAACAATTCTAAAAGGATTCTGCAACATGAAATGTCTTAAATCAGAAATGTTTCTAAAATTTATCATAGGCAATAAATTGAAAAAATTATTTAAATAGATTAAAAAATTATGATGTTAAAATGGCTCCAAAATGTTTACTAAAAATCATTTTTTCAATCATTCAGTTTAACGTCATTTTAATGTTATTGTGACTTGTTCTGCTTTAATTGCAAAAAACTTTTGTATACGATAATGATATTGCGAATAATTGTGTGGAAATTGCAAGTGCGATTTTTTAATAGATTATTTATACATATAATGTGATTAATTAATCAAAATCGTTGGTATAATTATTATTTTTGAGAAACATTTTAAGTTTATTTCAATAATCTGTAAACAGATCACAAATGTGACTGGTGTGTGTGTGTGTGTGTGTGTGTGTGTGTGTGTGTGTGTGTGTGGGGGGGGGGGGGACAAAACTCTTAATAAATTTTAAGTACACTAGTCGACAGAAATACTTTTACACAATCAAGATAAATGCGTGTCGAAACACAATCGAAACGTATATAACTTGTATGCATTTCGATTGTATTCGAAATGCATCCATATCTTGAATGTGTAAAGGTATTTCTGTACTTCGCCAATGTACTTCAGAAATGATATTTAAATATATGTTTAATTGATTACTTAAACAATATTTAAATTTATATTGTCGACAGACAGAATAATTAATGAGTAAGGCCGTGTTCCAAATTTACTGCTAGCACTAAAAATGCTACAGTCTACGTTATATGCACTATATATTTTCAGTATTGGCAGTCAATTTTGGGACACAGTCTAAAACGTCGTGTGTTAGTTGCGTTATACATATAATACTGAGATAAAAACATAGAGATGTCAACATTTTTTGAAATGATCATAATACAACGTCACATTCGTTTTATAAAAACTCTTCTTTTGTTTTTTAATAAAAGTAACTTCAGAGATTTTTATTTTTTATTTTTTTTAGTAATTTTTCTTCATCAAGATTCTAATGTTGTTCCAATTAAAATTACGATTGAACTCAATTCTATGTTCAGTTATTACCGAGTGTTGAGTTGTTTTAATGTGATTGCGATGTTTTCCTATTTTGATTTTTAATACTCTCTTTATCTCTTTATTTTTTATCTAATCGCAATCACAGCAATTAATTTTATATATAACATTAGAACGTGAGAGTAATGGTATTTTGTCTTTATGGATTTTAATAAAATTGTTTAATTTATTTAGACTCGTATAAGCTAGTCTCATATATGAAAATTCTCCAAAAATGTTTTGAATTATTGAGCTAAAATCGATACATATGAAATTGTAACAAATTTTTTTAGATTTCCATTAAAAATAGATTTGCTATTATTATTTCAGCATTGGAATTAGTTGTTAAAATTTTGTGTTTAATTTTTTTTAATGTTGGTAAAAATTAAATCAATGGAGTAACCATTTTTTTGGAGAATATTTATATTAATAAAAAATTTTCTTTTTTTTTATAAAAAATAGAATGAGAAAGTGTATAAAAGAGATAATTATTCTGGAAAATATTACACTATTTACAGACTATACTCATGATTGCTTGTTCAAGCGCCATACCTATATTTTTAATTTCAACTTATATCTGTGCTATTAGAATAACGATCGTGATGTTAAGAAAGCATAGCTTGAGCTGTTTATCAAGATTAGACCTTACATTGACTCTAAAAGATTGCTACGTTGCGTTTCGCTATTTGTTATCAGAATATATCTATAAATAAATTAATCGTTGTGTATGTGATAAGAGAGACAAAACTTATGTAATTCTATATATTATATATATTATATAAAATTATATAAAACATTGTATGGTGAAAACGTACACAGATATATACATTATCTTATCATTAAACAATAGCCAGCAATTGTACTGAATTACTAGTTATAGCATTTAATATAGGTAGTGCACAAGAATTGTTTCAATATCAATGTCAAGTTCCCTTTCATAAAAATAATTAAATTGTATTATATTCAACAACTGATAAATTACGAGATTAACCTTTAAGACAATAAATGATGTTTCTGATATACATTGTGCGACATTACATAATAAATGCATAACAAGCTCAGATTATCTACGCGTTCGTCATCTTGTCATTATACTCGTTTATTTCTATCGCTACTGACCGCATGTGTTATTTCTGTGTGATGCAATCGCAATTGATAACAGTCGTTTGACGATGAACATTTCTTGGACATTAAACCACTCAGTATCGTTCAGTCCTTTTCGAAAGCAGTAATATGGCTGTCACTCTCGTATTGTCGATTCTTATAGTTTTGGTGATTCTCTATTTCTTCTTGACGAAAAATTATAAATATTGGCAAAAACGTGGAATACCTTGCCCAGATGGAGCCTTGCCCGGTGTCGGTCACTTCTGGGAAGTCACCACACAAAAGATCACTATAAGCGAATGGTGTTGTAGGATCTACAATGCATATCGGGATCGCAGTATGGTAGGAATCTACAATTTCATGACGCCGACGTTGATGGTCCGCGAACCGGAATTGGTAAAGACGGTGCTGCAGACAAGTTTTACGAACTTTCATGAGAATGGTTTGAAGATCGATCCTAAATTGGATCCTCTTCTGGCGAACAATCCTTTCTTCAACTACGGTGAAAAATGGATGACCGGGAGAAAGCGCTTGACCTATGCGTTCTCCAGCATGCGACTAAAAATCCTGCTCGAGACCGTCAAGCAGGTGTGCCAGACATTCGAAGGTTACCTGGACAAAAAAATAGATAAAGCTGGAAAAGTGGAGTTAGAGCTAAAGGAATTGTTCTCCAGATTCACTTCACAGGTGGTATCTGGTGCTGGTTTTGGCATCGATGGCTTAAGCTTCAACGAAGAGAAAGAGAAAGATTCTTTCTACGCAATGGGCAAGTCCTTCCTTAATTCGACCGTTTTGAACAATATTATCTTCATCCTTGTGTTTTTTATACCGCCGTTGGGCAAAATTTTCAAGGCGAGAATCTTACCGAAAAAGGCTGATCAATTCTTTAGAACGATCATTGCAGATGTTATGGAACAAAGAAGGAAGGAGGCGACACCCAGAAACGATTTTCTTCAGCTGATGTCTGATCTGGAACGAATAGAAGGCGATAAGTTTAACTTAGAAATTCTTACGTCCCACGCGGTATCATTTTTCGTCGACGGTTATGAAACTTCCAGCTCAGTCTTAAGTTTTATAGGCTTCCACTTGGCTAGTAATCCAAAAGTGCAGGAAAAATTACGCGAAGAGGTGATGTCTGTGCTGAATAAATATGATGATGTGATTACTTATGAAGCCTTGAAGGATATGACATACATGGATCAGGTAATAAATGAATCGATGAGAATCTTACCTACTCTGGGATTCCTAAGCAAGGTTTGCACGGAGGAGACTGAGTTGAGAGGGTCCGATGGGCTCGTCTGTCGCGTAGAACGTGGAATGTACATCATGATATCAATTAGCGGTCTACAGACAGATCCACGATACTGGGAGAATCCCGAAGAGTTTGATCCCGATAGGTTTGGTCCAGATAGAAAACACAACATCGAGAAATTCACCTTTCTTCCTTTCGGCGAAGGACCGCGAATGTGTGTAGGAATGAGAATGGCTCAACTGCAGATGAAAGCGTGTTTGGCTACGTTTTTGAGAAAATACAGCATAGAGCTTTCTCCAAAGACACAGTTACCTTTAAAAATGATATCTTCGACCTTCCTGGCCAATGCAGAAGGCGGTCTTTGGAGTATAATCCAGCCGATTTAACTATGAGATTTTATTTACCTTTTTTCTTGTATGAATTTTTTTGGATTGTTATTCAGCCGCAATTTAATTACGAGATTTTAGTTTTTTTTTTAAGTAAATGTGTTTTTTCTTTAATTTACTTTTTTTTGCAATATGGATTTTGTAATATATTTATTTTTGTGAGATTACTTTCCTGATGATAAATATTTTTCAATCATGTTAAATGATACTTTAATACAATAAAAAGAATATTTAGGAATTGATAGGCTCCAAAGAATAAATCAAAGAATAAAAAAAAAATGATGTTTATGCGAGTCAAGTACTGGATGTCTGTGTGTAAAATATTTATTATTATTTAATACAAACTATACATTTTGTATTAAATAACAAATATTTTATACGCGGACGTCCAGTTCTTGGCTCGCATTATTTTTTTTTATTGATACTTTAATAAAGTAATTGTATATAAAAGATAAATAAAACATTATTTTCATTTAAACAAAAACATTATTTTTTTTTAATTTTAAGGAAATATTTTATTTATCCAAAAAATTATAAACTTATGGTCTCTTTAACAGTACAATTATATAAATAAAATTTGTGAAATTTTATTTGAAATTTTTAATTAATAATGCTTCAATTTATTTTAATTTATTTTAATTTATGTTCAGATATTATTGTAGAAAAAAGATAATGTTTAAAACGAAGCATTATTATTACATAACATAACATTTATTGCGCACTAATTTCATGATATAATAGTATGATATAAGTAGCTGGATAATATTGATTTTAAAACGATCATAGAAAACATGATAAGGCATATTTCATAAGTGCGTCTTTTGTTTGCAGATAGTAATAATGTGATGGTAATAATATACACACGCATTATATGAATACAATACACAAATATGAATATAAACAAATATGAATACAATTTATATTCATAATATATTATATGCATATATTAATTATTTCGTGTAATATAGATAATGATTGTACTGGATATAAATTACATTGTATCATAAAATAAATTTTCAGTTATAATTAAATCATGTAATTGTAATAACTGAAACTGTTGACAAAATTATACAATAATTAAGTATAATTTTCTGTTTGTAAATTTATATATAAGAGGAAAGTAGGTAATGTCTGTGTATAGACAATAAAGAATGCGTTTTATATATTACATACAGAATGTCTTTATTAAATGTACCTACACATATTATATACATATGTTGTATAGCAGCACGTTAGCGTATTTTTCTCACCAAAATTTATATATTCTTAGCTGCACTAAAACTACATTCTTATTACATTATTTTACGATGATGGAATACATTATTACATACGTATACATTAAAATGTATCAAATAAGGCACTATACGGTGAAACCAAAGTATAATCAATCTCGCAGACGATAATCATAAGGCAGTTTGCAAGTTAACATTAAATTAATAATCCGGAACATAATATTTCTGCTAAAATAATGTCAAAGCTTGAATGCGTGTATCGTGTAGTATGATATCTTAAATCTCTATCGTTCTCGTATCGTTAAACTGACGATCGATTTGTATTTCGCCAATTAAATCTAGATTCTTTAATCTTAATTCGATGATAGAAAGAAAGAGAAAGAGCGATGGAAGAAAAAAAGAGCGAATTATGCTTGCTTTTGGTGCCGATTTAACAGTAACAAAACAGTTTCTACGACAAATTCTTTAAAAACAAAAAACTTGGAACACGGGCATTAATAGCATGCAACTTCTCGGGATTTAGAGGTAACAATGGTAACTTAACAATAACGTAATTTTGTATAACAATAACCAGGGATACGTAACAAAGATAACAATAACGATTATAGGTATGTCATGGTGGCTGGCCAAGTGTTTCTGACAATTAAATATTTGCCATAGAATTTAGCTGCAAGAAGATTAATTAAATTTGCGATTATTTCATTAAAGAATTTAAAAATGTAAGAATAGAAATGATTTCTTTATTTATGGTTAGAGTATATTAAATTATTCAATTGTTTCTATTGATAATATTATTTTGAATATATCTTTTCCACATATTACGAATTATTTTTAAAAAAGGTAAATTTGGCGAATTATATGTCTCAAATATAAAACTTGAATTTTTATTTTTATTTTCGAGTTTACATTTATTTTTTGGAACATACTTTTTACCGTGCTTGCGAGAATTGTATTTACATCGAGCAAGTCGTAAGAATAAATTTTCATATAAGCCAAAAGAGAAAATATAAGCGTAAATATTATTAATTGCCCAATTGGAATAGATTTGATTGATCGCCCTGCCGTCGCATTGTCAACAATAATAAAGTAATCTGGAAATGTAATGTTTTCATAATAAAATCTAAATAGCAAATATTAATAAAGATAATAATATTAGGGATCGAACAAATGGGTAGGGTAAACAAAAACGGTATTATATTAATAACAAGCGAAATAAATGTGTGTAACGATTATACAATAATATGTTTAAGGCAGACAAACTAATAACTTCAACTGATCAAAATTTAAAATACAGAACATGTTTCAACTTGTATGAACTTTCAACAATGATAAAACGGAAAGATGCGTATCATCAGAATTTATGAGGATTTTTGGAATGTAATAAGAATTTCTATAAATTTTGGAATATAACAGAGCACATAAAAATCAGAAAATAATACGATTTTTTAAATATAAACGATTATTTAAATTTAAAAACTAATAACTTTTTGAGAGGCACATTTGTCAAATTGAGGTAATATAATTGTGATATGTAAGATTTTTCTCTTTTTATTGAAGTATCTTGATTCAAAAATTTTTGAAATATATTTACATGTGAATTATTATTTTAATATTTCAGAAATATAGCGAATATATTAGTATTTAAAGTCAAATAGAATTTTTAATGTCTGTTCAAAATTTGCTATAATAACTGAAAGGATAGATCAAATATTTTTGGAAGTATGAAATGAAAGTATGAATGATAGAGAAATATTTCTGAGTACAAATATTCGACAGGAGTTTTATGAATGTAATGCATTAATGATAATCTACGAACAAAGTATCAACAATACAATCAACAAAGGATTAACAGTGTTAAAGATAACTTTTGGACAAAAATGGGAATATTCGAAGGCTTGGTAACGGGGAAACATGCGATAAAGTAACAGAGTTAAACAGGCTTTAAAAGGAAATGGGATGTAACATCTGATAACGTATTAACAGCAACAACGTGCCAAACAGAAATTCAACGTAAACAACGGGAGAATCTTGGGGAGGAGTACTATGTGGGATGACAAAAACGTAAAATTTGACACAAACATAAACAACAGAAACAATAACATTCAGATAAGCAATATACGAGAAGCATTCAAAAGCAGCATAATACGTTTGCGCGTTGTATCTGAACAATTCTCTTTCGTGAAATATTTTGCATCTCCTTTCTTTACGAAATGTACCTTGAACGCCTTCGTTCGGATTGTATTATCCCGGACAGAATTCAATTTCAATCGTTACTACAGGCAAAGTACAAATCATTCATAACTTTTTACATCGAGTCCAATGATCTTTTATCTGGGTAATTAACATAAACAATTTGTTTCTGTGTAAAAATGTGTATATGTGTTTACTCTAGATCTTAAAATTACATTCTAAAGATATTCAATTCTATAAAAAAACCTATTAATGTAAATTATATCGCTTAACTCGAATGTATAATAATGTGACTATTTTTAAAATTGAAAAAATTTCTGTGTTTGGATGTTTATGGATTAATATATGGATTGATCTAATTAACTAATAGTCTCACAAAAATTAATGGTCTTAAATAATCTGTCTACGAGATGAAGCTATCAACTGTAAATTGATAATATTTGTTCTTGTTAGGCAATTAGCGATATAAAACTTGATAGTAAATCAACGAAAAATTTATGTAATAATTATAGTATTTCGTGAAAAAAGAGATAAATTCGATAAATTAGAGCAATTATTAACTTACATTACAAGCATTGAAGCATTATTAATTTACAATTGACAGACGACATTTCACAACACTAAATATTAGCATCCACGATTTGTTCTTATTACTACTCACAGGGATATTATTCATTTATCTGTGGAACATTTTTGTCTTAACTGAGCGTGCTAGCGATAAAATTAAAAATTAAATCTAAACACGAAATACCTACGATACGATTGTGCATTAATTAAATTTTATATATATGTGTTAAGTAATTAAATAATATTCACGTTCTACATCGAATGAGTCTGTCGGAAAAATAGTCAAAATATGAATTTTAAGTTTTTTCTCTTATTGATTTATTTTATGACTGTCAAACCACTGAATAGTTGAAACTGAGTAGCAGAATTTGAATGACAAAATACGCAGACCCTGAAAGGAACTTGTTGGTTTCGCAAAACGGCGATTACGTTATCATAATTTGCAATGCTTATCAATATATTTTGCAAAATCAACATTTCTTCATATCCTTTCAGCATCTTCGTATAGCTGTCGGAACTGAATCTTTCATTTTTTTGTAACAATAAAACATAAATACTTATCTCAATTACTTTCAAATTACTTTTGTATTCAGTCATTTAACTATTTTTGAGGATATTGTCTGCTTTTAATTTATTATTTCGTAGAACGTATCAAGCTTATTTCATGTTTATTTCTTTCGTTTTCGTTTTCTTTTTTTTGGGAGTTTTTGTGCTTTTCTTTTTTATGAATAAAAAAATTAATGAAAATAAAAAAAAACAAAAAAGAAATTAGAACTGAAAACAGAATGAATAACTGATCAATTCGTGAAATCATCGGAATATAAAGAATGTGTTGAATTCAACAAAAATTAAACACAACATGTTGATGACAATAAATGATATAAAATGATATAAAATTCACAAAGCGCAGCTAAGAATCTAAAGTTATAACATATTTATTTCGGATGAGTCTTGAATATAACATTTGGATGTTTAAAAGTTTACTATTCTTACAATCAGAAAGTTTATATCAAGAGTATCAAGTCGTTATTTATAATTATTGATATAATAAATAGGTTTTTGCAGTTTTATATAGTTTACATATTCATCATTGAGATCGTTTCTATCGTAAAAATGTCTTTTCTTTCTATTTTTATTACAATTCAAGTTACAAAGTTTCTATTATAATCAAATTTGTATCTCTTGAAATACGCGTGCTAACGTAAGACG
>NW_017259384.1:43657-51749 GCF_001594045.1 Atta colombica
AGGCAAAATAAAATCGAACGAAATAAAAATAACGGACAAATTAAAAAAAGAAAATAAATAAAAATAAATAAACTAAGTCTACGAGAATTTTATACATAACTAAGTAAGGATTTAAGTGCCCAAATGCAGAACTATGACGATCTATTTTTACGGTATATAGTTTCCGCTTTAAGTTAATATTCACGAAGTTTCGATCGATATCGTTAGTGACTTAAATATAATCTAGGATAAAATTGTACGATTAGAACAAGGGATAGTACCTTTGCTGATGGTCCCACGATGTTTCCGCGACGTCCGCGTTGTTTGTTGACCCAAATGACTGTGTCCCATGTTGTTCCGCTATGATTTGGTGCTCGCAATTATCCGTGTATGTCCAAGAGTTGTCATCCGAGGATAAGTTCTTCGATGAATTTCCATAAAACATAATTAGTCCTTTGCTCGTCTTGATTCCTCGAGCTCTTCTTGCTTGACAGGAGAAAAATAAAACATCGTTGTCGATTAATAGATAGTTAGGTTCTGTTTAGCTTGTCGAGGTTCTTGCACAGTTGGAAAAGTCCGCGATAGCGATTTTTGTCCTGAGATTTCGAGTCGGAATGCTTTTCGATGTAAAATTCTATTCTTCATCCAGATTCGAATCTTCGTGCGATTCGTGTCGAATTTGTGACCGAGTACAGAGTTTATTGAAGTAATGGAGAATAAATGATTCTCTCTGAGTTTGCTTTGCTCCGAGTAAATGGTTCTCGCCATTCTTGTTTTCTGGCGGTATTTTGCGGTTGTCTCGTGTTCCTGAAGTGATTTTTGCTCGTTGGACGTAATTTTTCAAATGAGATAGTTGATTTACGCCGCTACAGAGCCGCGTGCGAAAGTTCATTTTTTTTTTTGTGAAAGTTTATTCGCAGATTTTGCTGATAATTTCTGGTTGTTTTCAGAGTATCTTTGGATTGGACCAAAAAGGACTCCGCGTGTACTGTTTTGCATAGCGTCATTCGCAAACGAACGTTATATATTAGCTCGATTGTTGATTCCATTGATTTTGGGATTCGATATGAATTGATTCGATTAATGATCGATTTCGGTTGATTTAGGGATGACATTTGCTTTGAATGTCAATCTTTCCGCTCACTTCCCTGTGGATTTTGCTTGTGAAATTTGCGCGGGTCGCTTTTGAGATCGTCTGTTTTTGGAGCGCTGCTGTTTGCTCTCTCTTTTTCTCTCTCTCTCTAATCATTAATCGAGAAGTTGTAGGTCAGGTATTTGACGATGCGCTAACTCGTCGATCCGAAATAACATACGAATTTCGATCGAGAGCCTCTATTCTTTGTCGCCAGGTTGAGTTCTGGAAGATCGTTTTTTCTCAGATCGATGCAGCACTGTTTTGGCCGCACGATATAATTTACGTCGTGATTACCGATTTTGCGATTTGGCGCTTTTGATCTGCTCTGAAGCCTTAATTTGCATGTCGTTGATTGACATGCACGTTAATCGATTGTCTCCTGTTTGAACCGTGAAATGATCAAAAATGGTTTTGCGAAACTGTTTCACGTAAAAATTGCCGGGAAGAGTTAATGAAAAAATAATCATCGATAAATCGTACGTGAACTTGGAATCACGTTGTATCTCTTTGGTGATGGCGCAGCGCATAAAGAACGTAGGGAAGTGTAACGAGAAGTGTTTTTTTTTCCTCGCGGTACGGTCCGCGGTAATGCCTTCTGTAAATCGTATACATACGAAAAAAGATCGCGCGTCCTGCTGCGACCATTTGGTAAATGCTCTGCAAAATTATAATTGTGAGATGTGCGAGACTTGCGCTTGTGGCGGCGTATAGATCGAAGGGTTGCCTGGTTGAGGTCGGAGGAACGATTCCGTCCATGCCGTGAGCCTTTTGTGAGGAGAGACGTTTTGTCCTTTCCAATCCAATTTTGAGCGAGATAGAGTCTAGACTCTCGCAATTTCTTCTCTTTTTTTTCGCGCTGCGAAACAACGCGGAGCACGCTAATTACGTGCGCGTGCGTGTTATGAGTGTGTGCTTTTTTTCGTTCCTGAAATGAAACTGCGCGTTCCTGAAATGCGTCGCGTGATGCACGCGCTGTGTGATATTTTCGTAAATTTCTATTGATTTCAGAGAATTTTCGTCGATAGTGTTACTATCATTAGTATTAGTATTGGCTGTGAGGGTGAAAGTAACATCGGCGTTTGATTTTTTGAAGTAATAATAATAGTGATAGTAAATGTGTGACGTTTCCAGATGTATTTGCTGTTTTTGACGATGCTCCAAGTGTTGCGTTGAAAGTGTTCGATTTTGTTGCTTTTGCTCTTCGGTCCGGCGAGAACGGCAGAAGCAGCCATCCGTCAGTCAGGAGATTCCTGAGTTTCCGAAAATTTCGCGTTGGAGATCGAGTGATTGACGATTGTGCGCCGTCTGGCGTGTGGCGTAGACGTTGTCGAGACGGAAGATGGTTGGTCCAACGAAAATAAAAATTGCCTGGTTTGATCTTGAGATCGAATGCCGGAAGATTCGTTCGATACTAGAACTTGCGGAGTTTTGTGTACGCCTCGAGGATGTCTCGTTCGAAGGCGCTTTCGAGTGTGCAAGATAAATCATTAATATCTTCAGGCTCGCCGGGTAGACACGTGAGAGCCTGTTTTCCCCTCTTGTGTGCGAAATGTGTGAATGCGATAACTTGAAACGAATGATGCACGATAGTTGGCGATAAATTCAACAAATCCCAGTAGATGCAATAAATATAATAGATAGCTTGGTGGATTGAAGAATTGTTGCGATCGTCGCTCTTGATCTCTGATGATCTCCCTCGATCATCGAGGAACGAGATCGCGCCGGATACACTTCCTTATCCATTTCGGTTACTCATTTTGGCTCCTCGCCGGATAGCTGGCTTCCGCCTGACATCGGTTTCCGGCTGCACTCGCTGATGTTGATCCTCCCACGCCGTTCCGTCGACTGGTTGATGCCATGATTGATGCCTTGATTGCCCTTGATTGTTGCTGCCTCGTTTTCCCGGGCCGTCCGAGTGGTGAGACCTGGAAGGGTGTGAGCGTTAGCTACGAAAAAAACACACAAGGGCCGGTTGTTCACGCTTTCTCCGTGCGTTGAAACTCTAATCTAACCGATTTCTACCAAATGCTCTTTAGTGTCGCTAAATAAAGTAGTCCCTTTGAGATTTCGGATAGTATTAGCTAGTGCAGGTTCGAAAAATGTGCGTGCAGTCGTCGCCAAGCGTCGTCTTTGAAGATAGACATCAAAAGATAGACATTTCTTCACTATTTGTTGCTGTTCTTATCTTTTCAGAATTCGCGAACGCCTTTGTACGTCTTTTGGCCTATCAATGAGTTTCCATGGGCAAGGAATTTCGATTCAATTTTAATCAGTACCGGCGTATTATTGATGAGATTGCAGTAAATGATGAATGATCCGATGATATTTTTAGACTTACATCCGTTCATTCTTTGTAATATGTAAACGATTTGCATTTTGTTCAGAAAATACTTCGCGACGCTTAACTTCACGATGAATTTATATCATGTTCAGAAAATTTAGCTGTGTTAAAGAAAAATGTTGACGTAGAAAATTTATGTACAATGTCGGAAAGTCTATTTTTTTCTTTGAAATTTTGAATCAGATTGAGAATCAACATTTAACGGATATCTGGCAAATATCATTTTTAATAATTTTATCTTCAGTTTTTGTCAATTTCATCTTCAGTTTTGTTGTAATGCAATATTCCATTTAATTTTCTTTTTTCGTGAACAATTAGTAATTTAGTTTTGTATATACTTTGATTTCACTAAATTTTATTACTGTTTTTGATCGTTACTGACAACAATGTAACAATGATAAAGTTATTCCAATTTCAAGAGAAAAACTGTTTTTCTAGCACATTTTATTTTTACGTTCGTCTTTATAAATAGCTTTTAGATGTGAAACTTTAAATTCTGCATCGAAATGACGGACAAATTTTTCGGATTTTGTACTCATCAAGTGAATTACTGCTCGTGTTTTTACGAAATGGGTCTTGGAAGTCTGTCTGTATACTCAATTTCTTAGAGCAATTCGATCATTCTAAGCAATTCGTCTAATAGATACCGATTACCCCAAATAATGATATTATATAATTACTGTCTTTGAATCTTGAATCAGTTTCGAGTTTTCATAAACATGAATGTAGTCGAGTGTTTCCAAATAAATTTTATTTTTATCTTGGCCAACGTAAAAGATTCTTTTCATCATTTTATCTGTTGTTTGAGAGAGACTTATTCTGATTTATACCTTTTTTAAAAAGACTCATATCGCATAACCAAGAAACAAGATTTAAAGGTCATGGCAGCTATCAAAAAGTCTGAAAAATATTTTCAAAAATTAAACGACTGATTTATTGTCAAAGCGTATCTGTCCTTATAAACTACACTTTTTTCCTCTTCCTACATTGGAGACGATAATCGTGGAATGACTTTGACTTGACATCTTGCTGCGAAGATTTGGAAGTTGCCAAAGAAAATATCTTGCAATAATGTGATCACAGATAAATTAATACATCTCGTCGGTGAACCGGAATTGAAATAATTTTGAGGAATGATCCTGGAAAATTCTACCAGATTCACGTTTTTTTTTATCTTCCTTTTTTCCAGAAATAATACGAGATATTGTGAAGCACAAGTTTATGTTTATTTTTGTAATATATAATTTTGCATGATGATTGTAACGTGTAATTTGCAAGAAATCTTTCGCTCGTGCCATGTGGTTCTCATGAAATCTCAAAGTTTTTTTGCAATACTGCTTACCACGATTATACGAAATATATAACAATACGCACTTGCGAGCAGCTGGTAGTAGCCTGCGATCTTGAATAAAATGCTTGATTTCGTTAGTGATTCGACAATATGTCAATTATCCTCGCGTTTCGGAAGGAGAATGGAGAGAGACAGCATGGAAAGTAGCTGAGAGGAACAGAGCAGAAGCGAGAATCAAAGACCTCAACGGTTCCCTGTGTGTATAACCGGAACAACCGGCCCCGGAAAGACCGGAGAGCACAAAAAGAGGGCGAAGCGTGAATCGTGGAAGAGAAGCGTGGCCGCAAGAGAAGAAGACAAAGAAGTCGTGCTGTTGTACTGTTAATGCAAAGATGCTGGACCGTGGGACTTGTAGACATTATGAGTTAGTTAGCCCCCTTTGGAGGTTTTCTCTCTCTTCCCTGGGAACGCGGGTAAATCACGAAACGCGAAGGGGAACGGGAGCAAAGTGACGAAATATCTTTGTACGGATGTTAGAAGGGCCGGTTACGCGGAGCGTATAAGGAGCTCTTAAAACAGAACTTATTTTTTTTTGTGGCTTGTTAGATTCTTGAAGGCCGCGCGACAATGCCAAAGCCGTGGCTCTTTGTTACGCGAGTCCGGCCTGCTTCGCGTTTTGATGTCCGGAATCTTTTCTTCCGCTAACGATCGCGTGATGTTCTCGTTGGCGTTTGACGTTCATTCAGATCGTTAGAGTGGTCTTGAGCGGGTTTCGACGACTGATCTTTGTCGACCTGTTACGCTGATTATCTTGAGCAATGAATTTATAGCTCGTTACATTATACAACTTTGATGGTCGGTTTCACAGATTATTCGGGCTCGCGTGAAACTGATGATAAAGCAATAATCGAGTATTCCATTTATTTCACTTAAAAATCATCTTTCCTTTATAGCTCACGATTTCTATAATTGTGACACAGATTTTTTATAATTTGCTGTCGAGATTTTGCAATTTTGCAATTGAAAAAAACTAACAATAGTCAATAATTAGTTTCGCGAGATTATTAAATTGGTAATTTTCTATGTACATCTTCTTTCGGAAACAAAACGATTCGCCCGATCGTTTTATGATATTATAATTTTGGAAAAGCACGAAAATCCAAAGATATTTTGCACTCGTCAGAAGCAATTAGAATTATTTTTGAACCATTCAAGAATTCTCACTTGGATATTATTGAATTAATAACGGAGAGAATCTTCTCTTTTTGTAGCATAAAATAAAAAAAACATTCAATCATCTCTGTTTGTTTCTATTGTTATAATTATTACTGTAATTTCTTGATATTTTAAAAATCTTACATATAATTTTAAATTAAACTTTGCTTTAATTCGAGAATGTTCTTCAGTCTTTATATCTTCTTTATATCTTCTTGTTTTCTTATTTTCTTCACATTCTAATGAAGTTTCTTTATATTCTTTACTCAAAGGTACTGTATTCAAAAATTCGAAAGATATCTTTTCTTTTAAAACATGTTATAAAATATCCATTATAAGAGTCTATACATTCTTCTATGTTTTCGTTGAAACAATGGAAATTATTTTCGAAATGATATAAGCTAGCGATTGATTTTAAAAGGCCAGAAGTATCATTTATAAGCCAAAACGTAACCATTATCTCACTTATTGAATTAATATTATTGTTCTATTGCAAGTCCATTTTATTACGTGATCTTAATTTTATTATTCGGGGTATTATTAACACAAATTAATATAATGAAAACTTGGCGGGATATAGTGTACATCAAAAAATTTGTTATGCTGATTTGACAACGTTAAATAAATTTAAATGACTTATTCAAATAGAGTCTATAAAAATGCTTTAATTCTATTTGAAGAAACTAATAATGCGCGCTCGTTTTTTCCGTAATGTAATCGATTTCAGAAAAGTATCGCAATACAAAACTAGAGAAAGTAACACGTATGTTAGTCTCACGTGGCAATTGGGAGTTGTATTATTAAAATAAACGGTGAATTTTTTTAAGACCGAAGCAGAGTAAATTTTGTGATTATTATATAGGGACGAATCTATATTTTTATCATACATTCTCATCGATTGTAAGCAAATCCAGTTAAATGCGAGGATCAAATAGATCAAATGGAAAATGATATTCTGTGTGTCACAATTTATATGTGTACCTCATACTTTCAGTAAATTTCTTTGGATATGGAAATGTATTCAAAGAAACAATTCTTTCGTATCAATGTATTCGGTGACCGAATCAATGCAGTGTTAGACTGGTTAAACTGGTATGCCGATATCGACCACATGCTCTTTGCTTCCGGCGTTTAAATACATGGAGAGCAAAAAACTGATCCCCTTCGCACTGATCGAATATGCGAACAGGTGAAACAACTGTCCGAATATAATTTCTTTCGTGAAGAATATTTTTATTTTCAGTTGTAAGATATATAATTTTTAACATTGCCAATATTGTTACTAATTGCTCTTAATTTTTGTTACAAAATATATAACTTTATGTAAAGGTTATAATTGTTAATTTTTGTTGTATAATCTATCAAATTATTTTTTATTAATTTTATTCGACCAATTTGGATATTCTTGGATATTTTATTTGAAATATAGAATAGTTTTTTGGAATATAAAATATAATTTAGACTTTCTCAATAATATTGCTGAAAAGACTCTTTTTGAAATTTGTACAACATATATTTTTGATGAATGGTTCATTGTTTCAGAATAATATGTCATAAAATTATATTTTGAATTGATTGAGCTAAATAACAGATTAATAATTGATATCTAATTTCTAGATTTAATAAAATATCTTTTATTTACCAGATAACTTAAAATAGAGATACGCTATTAATATTTAACATTGCTAAATGTTTAAAATTGAGTTTTCATTACTTTTTGTAATAAAAATTTTTCGGTTAGTCTTATTGCTTGTGATAAAAAATTGTATAGATATCAGTTTCATTAATTGCATTTTTTTTTGGAAAATTATTTTTATCGTTCAAAGATCACGACAAGTATTATAAAATTATTCAGAATGGATTCTGAATAATTTCATAATACCTATCCTGATTTTTAACAATATATTAATGAAATTGTTTTATTATTTTCTAGATTTCTATTATATTTTTTAGAGAAACCGAAGTAATTCAGATCGAAACCCACTTCAAATGATTCCATAATATAATAATGTGTTTCCCTGGGGATCAATCATATAATTTTTTCCTTAAAGCCAAAAACGTGAAAAGTGAGAATTTTTGATATATATGTGTGTGTATGTGTGTGTGTATATATATATATATATATGCATAT